>NW_001849428.1:0-38304 GCF_000209065.1 Trypanosoma cruzi
TTCCTGCCAGCGCAAAGAGGAACGATCGAATAGCAGCAGTGGGCTAAATGGGTCATCCCGCACATCCATTGCGGTAAATTCATGGTTCGGCACCATAAGCGCAAACCCATTGGTGTTGTTGCAAAGTGTCAGACACTCCTGAAAGGGCCGCCGAAGATGCTGCAAAAAGCCGCCAACGCTTTCATCCCGCAGATTTCGTGGCATGTCATGCGCTTCAGCCACATACCAACCGGGGTGATCGACAAGATGCAGGCGCAGCTGGCCCGTGGCGGTGTCAACTTGTGGTTGAAACTTCGCACGAAGTCGTGGAAGTTCAATGGACACGACATCCGCCAAAGTCGACGTATCCTCCTCGTCCAGGCGCTCCTCGTCATCTTTGAGCGGTGGCTGCTGCGATGACACGCGGCCCCACACCAAAATATGTGAACAGTCCTCCAACTTCGTTAACAGCTGCAGCAAAGGGGAAAGCGCGGGATTCTGCAGGAGATTCAGCAACACGATATGTTCCGCCTGCCGGCCTTCTCCTCTAAAGTCCTGTTGCGGGTCACTATCTCTGAAGGCTCCCTCCTTCTGTTTCTCCCCCGCATGAACATTCGGGCCCAGTCCTTCTGCTGCCTCTTCATTCCTGGTCACCTCCTCATTACCCGCGGCCCTTTGTTCTTTCTCCTCAATGGCGGTAATACTGTCGTAGTTGGTGGGATCAGACGCCCACTGAATTGCCGCCGTAACGTCCCCATGCACATGCCGCAGCAACCAGCGACATGTCGCGTCCGATAAGGACAACAATGCACTTCGCACCAACGCCACCTGGGCGCTGCTGATGTCTTCATCGCCTTCCTCTTCATTCTCCTCAACCGTGTTCCTCCCCGTCGCACTCTTGTCGCGACTTGTGAGGTGATGTGATGCGTCATCCAGGCGCATGACGATGCAGTCGCCCTTCCCAGGCCGTAGTCGCACCTCCAGGGCGTAATTAAACCAGTAGTCCTGTGCCTCACCCATGGTGTAGCCACGAATGACAGTGTCCTCGTCCTCGTCCTGCCAGAATAGAAATGCCTCAAGTAACGCACTGGGCAACAGGCCCTGGAGCAATCGCGCCGGCAGGTACATTTCCCGCAGATGAAGACTG
Organism: Trypanosoma cruzi; assembly: GCF_000209065.1. NCBI lineage: Eukaryota > Euglenozoa > Kinetoplastea > Trypanosomatida > Trypanosomatidae > Trypanosoma > Trypanosoma cruzi. The sequence continues at coordinate 1,127 of NW_001849428.1, forward strand.
GAGTTGTAGCGATGGATTTCTATACAACCCTCACACCGTACTCGCCGCATCAAGTCCCCTGCCTGAAACGCCGTAAGGTGCAGTTCTTCACGCTGTCGTGGCCGCACCACAATCGGGAGACTGTGCAGACAGTAGCGCTGATTGGATGTGAACACAAGGGAGCGGTACATCTTGCGTGCGTGGGAAATGAGGTTAAACACATGAAAATGCGGAACAGGATGTTTGTACGCAATCAATTCCTTCCACGTTGCCCGATCCCCTTCTTCATATTGAGGGGAGTCGTTCATGATAAAGCGCATCACACGCACCTCACTTTCTACTCCCTCGTCCTGCCGTTCCTGCCGCGCATTGACACGTGCCTCTGCGACGGGAAAGTACTTCATGCCACCCGCCGGAAACACCTCTCGTAGCACCGCCCGCACAATGTCCACAGCCCACCGCTCCGCACGTACCGGCCATGGTGCCTCATCGTACACATCCACAACGCGGTCAAATATCACGTGGTCGTACGACGCCGAGAGAACCGGTTCTATTGGAAGATTCCCTTGCAGCGCAAGCGGGGAGTAAACGCCCTGATCCAGTGGGCTTGGCGCTGTCCACTCAATGATATCAAACGGCGTACCGACAATACGCACCCAGTGACGGTGTTCGTGACGCATCACAAGGCCACACTGCAGCACATCGTGACCAAGGATTGTCTCAAAGTCCGTAAAGTGCGACATGCTATCAGGCACCGGCTTAAGCTCATCGTTGCGCCAGAAAAGCTCACATGTGTGCACATAAAAAACAAGGCCAGTTGAAGCAGGTCCGCGGTAGACACCAGGCGAACACAATTCCCACAATGTTTCTGTTGTTTCCTCGTTGGATAGATGCGGGCAAATTGCACCGGGGCCTCTGTGAGTCAATAACGACAACTTATTACTATCCATGCTCTCAGCAGCACCATCGTTTGTGACGTTCTTGTTGTCGTGAATGTGATCGCGGAGCACCGTCCGTACGATACGCTGAAAAAGGGTAGAGAGTTCGGTCGCGGAAAGTGATTGCAGGTATCCAACAATGGTGTGCAACTCCTCCAGTAGGTAACTAAAGACGACATTCTCCGGCACATCCGCTGGCGGTATTTTGAGCCGCCGCGACTCCGTAGTACTGCGGGCGTCGCTACGAAAAAGATTCGGTAGCCGCACCGTGTCGTTATGGTAGCGGCCGCGGATCTGCACAAAGACGGCGCGGCGGCGACCGCCGCTAAGCATCAACTGCTTCCCCTGCTCCAGTAATTTTCTCGAATTTCTGGAGGTGTCAAGACCCTGGGCCTGCAGGAATCGCTGCAACTTCTCCTCCGGGGACAAAAGACTGTCCCCCTCCTGTGCGGTGAGTTGTGTGCGCTGCATGCCCATACCAAAGCTGTGTCGGGCTCGCACAAAGGCGCACGACTCAAGAAGAGACACCAAGTGCTGATGGGATGCCATTGTGCTAAAAGAAAAAGGCGAGATGTCCGCACCACGCTGCTGACCACTCTCCCCATCAACATCGTGTTCGTTTCGAGAGGGTGAAGACAAACACTCCGTCGTCAGTGCCATCTTCCACGCCGCACGATAAATGACGCCCAAATAACTCTGCAGCACGCACTGCGTCGGGGTGTCATCATTCTCTTCGCCCTCACGGCACCACTCCTTTAAGGTGGGCTGTACTGTCGTGAGAAGGAACCGCAGCATCGATGTCTGGTAGGCCGTAAGCGTCTCCAGTTGCGCCGAACCCTCTAGCGACGGCCATCCACGCACAATATTACCAAAGGCAAGCACATCACACACGACACCCACAATAAACAATACATATGGTGCGTTCGCGCTGTAGACAGAAGAGGGGCCAATTTCCAAAACACTTTCAAGGATACGGCGCAGCGGATCAAGCACAGACGCGGGGCTATGTCGTAATTCGTTCAGCAGCAGGCCGTACGTGGTGCCGAGACACGACTCAAAGTTCTCCACCGAGAAGTCGCCACGCAAGTGACGCAATTCAATGACCTTTCGCTGCTGCTCAGTGAGCCGCATTGGCACCATAGTCGGATTTGCCTTCTGCAGCGTCTCCGGCGCAACAAACACGGAGGGTTCAAAAATCACCGCACGGAACACATTCTGTAGGGCGGATGTAAAGAGATACGCATAACGGTCCTGTGAAGCAAAAAAGTCAAGAACAAGCGGCAGTCGCACATAGGGCACCGTCAGACATGACAACAAAATCTCAGACTCCTCCTCACTCATTGTGCCATCAAAGGTTGGCATAGAAGTGGCATGCAGCACATCGTCCTCGGTGGGGTGCTCCACGGAGAGAAGGATACTGACGTCGATGGGGGACTGTAAAACAAGACCCTCACCGTAAAGCAACTCGCGATCGCCAAAGCCCTTTACGACAATGTCGGCAATGTCACTGTCACGGCCACGTACCAGAACACACTCCCACTCCGGAGGGGAGGGGGTTGTACGCCAGCCGGCGCTCATCTGGCGCCCGGGTGCATCCTCATCGAAGGTAAGACGCCAAGTCGCATATTCGTCCGTTTCTTTGCGGCGACGCAGTAGCTGCGCATCACGCATCTCCATGGTGGCAAGAAATTTTGTGAGTAACACCATGTCCCGCAGCCGCGCAAATTCAGGATGCTCACGTGCCAGTGGAGTACGTGAGCTGCAGAGCCACTGCATCAGAGTGTCCATCTCCGAACCCGCAGCGGCAAAACCGCCTAAGTCATGCAAACTGTAGGAGCAGTGGTCAAGAAAGCGGCGAAGAAACTCCACAGTGACGCTCTCCTTGCGTATCTCCAAATTTTCCGACATGCGCATATCAAACAACTCATGGGCGTAGTGCTGCTGCTGAAATGCAATGTAGCGCAAAATGGCGGAACGTGCCAGCAAGAATTGCGGTCGCACCAACTCCAGAGTCGCACTGATAGAAGCAAAAGACAGCGATTGTCTGCCAATGGAGGTGGAAAGATAATAACCGCCGTTACTCTCTAGCAAGGATGCAAGAAGACTGCATCGTCCACCGCCTCCTTTGCGTCGGACCGCTGCGTCATACACGATAAGCATAGCCATGGCAACCAGGCACCGTTCTGAATCAAACGCACGCGTCGGCACCTCCACTGCCTGCCAAGCAGTAGTGTACGATAGCACAAGAGAGTAGATGCTTTCTTGTATGCATTCCTGAACATCACCTCTTCCACCTCCGCTGTTGTTGTTGTTCGTAGAGTTCGGCTCAGGAAGTGGCTCTTCCGTGTAGAAACTCGACACAATCGGCTGCTCTTCAATCGGCACCGCGCATGCGTCGGTTCCACGTGGAAGTGGCAGGGGCACAATTTCCAAAAAAAACCGCGAGACAAGCTCAATGATGTGCATTTGAATCGCCACGCGTGATGTTGTGCCACTGTGACGTGCACGCAACCACAACGCCTCCACGGCCTCCACTGCGCGCCTGAGTGCCACATCGAGCTCCGACCATCCCGTGGCACGGCGCACATCACTGATGTCCTTCAGCTCCGGCACAACCGCCTGCACCGCCTGCCCATAATACGCCGCTGTGGATGCGGACGGCAGAAGACTTGCGTTGGAGAACGTGCTTGCCTCCACCGTCACAAATCGCTGCTGCGAGAGCTGAAATGACTGATCCTCTCCCTCTTGCATCTGCGTGTTGTTTGAATACACATCCGCTGGGCCATTGGCGGAGAGGCCGCTTCTCGTTGCTTGCGACTCTTTGGGCAGCGCATCCACCATCCGCTGCACGGCACTAAGCAGATCCAAAACACGCGTGGCATCCTCCGCGGTGAGTGTGCCGCCATCAACAGAAAGGCGTTTATTTGTGTGGTGTGCAAGTTGGGCGGCGCTGCAGCGAAACATCGCCACGTCTACTGCCGTCAGGGGCGTGGCGCCACTCCACGGGCCCCGCGGAAACAATGTGGCTTCCGGGTCTGTGCGAAGTGCGACCACCCCACGCCGATGCACAAGTCGACCATCGGAAGAAAAAAGAAGAAGCTCCGGAATTTGGCTGATGTCCAAAAGTTTTAGAAGTTCCGTGCAGGGATAGGCGGCGCGGGCAAATGTAAACATTGATGCATGCTGTTCATAGGCATGAAGATCGCGATCGCAGCTAACAAAAAGAATCTCAACACCCGTTAATGCACCAAACAGTCGTGGTGGTGCCTCCGCAAGAAGAGTGGAAAACTTCTTGCATGACGACTCATGTATCCCCCCGCAGTAGACAAGCACCGTCTTCCCTCTAAAGTGTTCCCGCGTGAGGATGACGTTTCTGGCATTTTTCAAGATGATGTTCGCTGCTCTTGCGGTGCGCCAGACATCGTCCATGTTGGCACTAGACATCGTGTCGTCAACCCCGGCCAGTCGCAGCTGCCGCATCGCCCGTCGGATGCGTAAAAGTCGAGTGTCATCACTGCCGGCCACAGCGTCCGTACGCGTCTCATCATCAAAATTTGCCTCGGGACTGCTGTTGATGTCAGTTGTATAGGAACGCATAAAGCGACGAGCAAGCGCGCTGAGATCCTCCGCTGCACGCATCATAAACTCGTATTTGAGCGCGTACTTTATGGATTTTTGTACAGAGCGTGCACGGACACCATACTGCTCCAAGAGGTACACAAATGCCGTGACGGCTCCTTTGATGGCGCTCGATGCGCTGCGCACCGGTGTCGCTCGATGCTCGTGAATGGCGGCAGAAAAACAATGCCTGGCGGCGGTATCATCATCCTCGTCCGTTCGACTATCACAAGTGCCAAGCAGCATCTCCGTCGCAAACCGCGGCGGGTCCGCGTGTTTGCCTCCCTTCTCCACGAGCCACGGCAGCAGCACGTCGTAGAACACCTCCGCGCGGATAAACTCCGACCGAGCACCCGACCCGTTGCTACGCATCCACAGAGAAAGCAACAGCAGCCAAAAGGTGTGGTCTAGCAGACGTGCGCTTGCTACACCCTCAAAGCGGAGAATTGGACACGACACAATTTTCTCCGCTGTTTGCCACGACGGGTGGTACGGCATCCCCTCGTGCCCACGATTCACGACAACGACGTCAAAGTTCTCTGGCCCACGCCGGTGAATAAGCAGGTATATGGCGTTGGCAGCATTCAACCCGTTCCAACCACCTGGAAGCAGAAGCCACTCCCCTACCGCAAGTCCATCTACAGATGACACGGCCTTCTTCACAACAGGAAGGACCTGCTCTGGTTTTTGCGCCTGTTCCGCCTCCTGCGCAAAGTAGTAGCAGCGGCGCAGCGCACCGTGTGCTCTCTGAACGGCCTGACGATCTGCCGCACTTAGTTGCCGCAGCAGCGGGTGGGAAATGGTCGCCTGCTCCTCGTTTCCCAAAGACTGCAAGAGTGCAGCGGCGGTCCCACCACCGCTTGCTGTGGCCACGCCCAGCGTGTTGATACGCGTGAGCGCCACGTCAAGTGTCAGAAGCGCCACCCCCACCCCGCCGCCCTCCAGTGAAAAGCCCTTCCCCTCCACGTAGGGATCCGCCATAAAGCCGGCAAACGATGGAAGCAGCCAAATATTCAGCGGAAGATTTCGTAGCAGTTTCTCTCGTTCCTCCTCCTGCTGCTTCTGTGCGGCGGAAGTGGTATTCACTGACACCACCTCCGGCACGGAAGAGCCAATAAGCATCAACCTTGCGTTGTTGCGTACGCCCATTTGCTCAAGTGATTTGGCGTCGTTTTCGGGATCGTTCAGTTTCGGTTTGCCAAGAAGCTTCTGCATCATAGGTAAAACACCCGTCTGCGTACAGAGCTGCTCTTTGAGCTGCAAGAGAGTTGGCGGTGTGGGGCCATCCGGCAACTCCACGGCAATTGTCTGTGTACCAAACTTCACCTCCACCCGCATGTCAACTCACACGCAGACGCGGACGCCCCCTCTCTTCCTTTCTCTCTCTCTCTCCCCGTAAATCCCCACGGCCCAAAAAAATAATAGCTGAGCAAATAACCGCACGAACAGCTGTAAATATAATTGAAGTAGTTCTATCGCCTCCTGTCTGCACTGTGCACTTTGCGGTGGTCAATCACACACGCACGAAGAGGTCAAAAAGCAACAAATGTGTGTGCCTCCCTCACTCAATTTATTCACTCACTAGAAATATAAATATGGATAACTAAAATATGCAGTACCCTTTATTTTTTCCTCTTCTGCTTCAGGCAGCGGATTTTTGTGGCACACACACACACACACACACACAACCACAGAAAAAAACAGTGGGCAGCCGCAAAAGACGAAAAAAAAAAAATGGAAAGAAAGCAAATTGTAAACCAAAGACAGTCATTCAAAGTACATGAAACGGGAAAAACAGGGCAGCAGCCAAACATCCACACACACACACGCACAGAAAGAGACTGCCGTAGACACAATCGGAAATGTACAAGCAAGCCGTTATAACCAATTTGCTGGCATTCTCCTCAGACAAGGATACATGTTCGCTACCTTCCGTCCCTGTCTTATGTGTCTTTATGCGTGTTAATAAATATCACCCCCCTTTCCCCTCCCCCCATGTTTCACCTTCATTTCTTACGCTTCCCTCTTTTTTCCCCCCACCCCCCCCTTTTTCTCTCTCTCTCTCTCACTCTCTGTCTCTCTCTCTCTCTGTCTCTCGCCTCAACGCACGCACGCAAATCCAAAGATCACATTTGCTAACGTCCATCAACATCATTCTTACTATTTTTAATATTATTGAGTACATGTGGAAATGTCCCTCCATCCTTCTATCCCTCTCTCTCTCTTATTCCCGTTCACTGTTTGTTGGTAAATAAGCATAATAAATTTAAAAAATGAGCAGTGGGATCTTATCGCTTAAAGAAACAAATTGCTATTAATGCCGCCCCCCAGCAGTAAATAACAGGAAACTTAAAAATTAAAAGGAAAAAAAAAAGTGCGGGAAAAAAAAAAAAAAGATCTCTTTATAAGACCGCATGCGTAGATATTGTCCCCACCGCTGCCGGGACGTTATTTAAATTCGTCTTTTCGTTTTCCCCCTTTTTCTCTCTCTCTCTCTCTCCTTTTTTTTTTTTTTGTTTTTCACGGCCGTTTCCCCTCCATTTGACGCGCACATCCCAGTCTCCCCACCACCACCACCACCTGCACCTGCTGCAACGCCCCACACACACGTAGACGCTTTACTCCCCGCCATCTATCCGTGCGTGCATGTATGGCACATGCCTGCATGCTCTCATACAGCTCAAAGTGAGCCTATGGGATGAAACAGTGCGGGATGATGACATCAATGAGAGGGTGGTGATGGAGAAGAAAAGGAAAATCACGGCAGCAACAGCATGCAATCATCCCCCGTACGCCGCTTCTCACTCGTTTTGCTTTTTTTTTCCCCTCTTTTTTATCTTTTTTCCCTTTTTCATTTCTGTCTTTTTTTTCCTCCTTCCCTTCCATGCGTCCTGTCCAATAATTTCTGGTTTTATCCATTCACTCATTCAAAAACTCCCCAGTGGCTGCGCGGAAGACCGCGTGCCGTCTGCTTTTTTTTTTGTTTTTTTTTTTTTTCTTTTGCCCGCAGCCCTTTTATTCTTCTTCTTTTCCGTTCACTGTCGTTTTGTCCTCGCCGTCCACTCGCCCCGCCGTCAGTCCGCCAGCCCTTCGCCCACGCAAGGCACAATCAGCGAGGAAAAAAAAAGCGGAAGAGAAAATATGGCGACAGGCATAAATAAAAACACAAAAATAAAATAAAAAACAAAAAACGTTCCTCGCGCTCACGGCGTTCCACTCACTCAATGTACCGCATGATAATACCGCCAAGCTGCGACTCAAAGACAGGTGCAAAAACAACCGAAATGATGGCCATCAGTTTGATCAGAATGTTCAGCGCGGGCCCGGAAGTGTCCTTCAGCGGATCGCCAACGGTGTCGCCAATGACGGCGGCGGCGTGCTGCGGCGAACCCTTCCCCTTGTTTTTGTCGCGCAGTCCGCCCTTCTCAATGTACTTCTTCGCGTTGTCCCACGCCCCGCCGGTGTTGGAGGCGGAGATGGCCACCTGCACGCCGGACACAATGGCACCAGGCAGCAGCCCCGCAAGGGTGTAGCGGCCAAAGAGCACACCAATGACAATGGGCGTCAGCATGACAAGACACGCGGGGGCCACCATCTGCTGCAACGCCGCCTGCGTGGCAATGGCAACGCAACTCTCGTAGTCCGGCTCCTCCGTGCCCTCCGCGATAGCCGGGTTTTGGAACTGGCGACGGATCTCATTCACCATGTCCATTGCCGCCAAACCAACCGACTTCATTGTGAAGGCCGAGAAGCAGTACGGCAACATTGCGCCAACAAGCAGGCCAGACATCACACGGGCGTCAAGGATGTTTATTGTAGGAATGCCCACACGAGACACATAGGCTGCGTAGAGGGCAAGTGCCACAAATGCAGCGGATGCAATGGCAAAGCCCTTCCCAATGGCTGCTGTAGTGTTACCTGCGGCATCAAGGGCGTCTGTGATCTCGCGGATTTCGTGTCCCATGTGCGCCATCTCAGCAATCCCGCCAGCGTTATCAGAGATGGGTCCATACGCGTCAATGGTGAGGGCAATGGACATGGTGGAGAGAATACCGAGGGCGGCAAGGGCAAAGCCATACAGGTCCGCCATGCGATAGGAGGCAAAAATTGTAACGGCCATCGCCAAAATGGGTGGCACCACAGAGAAGTAGCCAAGAGACAGGCCGTAGATGATGTTCGTGGCGGCACCCGTCTCACATGCCTCGGCAATCTCCTGCACGGGATGGTAGGCATTGGAGGTGTAGTATTCCGTCGTGTACCCAATAATAAGGCCGGACCACAAACCGCACATCACGCAGACAAGAGCACGCCATTTGGTCGTAGCTGTTGTACCAACTGTAAATGTATCCGGCAGACCAAAGTCCGTCAGGAACACAAGCGCCACCGTCGCGGCAACAGTCGAGAAGAGCAGCTGGCGCTTCAGGGTGGGTTCCACGTCCTCCGCACGCTGCACACCGCTGTTGTTGGCCACGATGAGAGCGCTGCCAATGCAGACAAGGATGCCCACCGCCGTGATGAGAAGCGGGTACATCATGTACGTGAATTCACTCGACAACTCCGCGGAGCCGGCGGCAATCACAAGCGCCGCGCACGAGGCCTCGCCAAAGCTGCCAAAGAGATCCGAGCCCATCCCCGCAATGTCGCCCACGTTATCGCCTATGCAGTCCGCGATCACGCCTGGGTTGCGTGCGTCATCCTCGGGGATGTTCCTCTCCACCTTCCCAACAAGATCCGCGCCAACGTCGGCGGCTTTGGTGTAAATCCCACCACCAACACGGCCAAAGCACGCAACTGCCGACCCACCGAGACCAAACGCGGCCACGCACTCGTACACGTTCAGCACATTCTCCGGAACATCATCAAAATACGCTCCAATCACCTTCACCGTGACAAAAAGGGAAAACAGGCCGGCCGATGTAAGCGCAAACCCCATCGTAATCCCGCCGCGAAACGCCGTCTGGAAAGCCTTGGCAAACCCAAGCGACTGGTCGCCCTCCTCGGACCCCTCCGTCGCCATAACCGCCGTGCGGGCGTTGGTGTACACCGCAATGCGCATGCCGATCCAGCCCGCAAAGACGGAAGTCAGAGACCCAACAAAAAAGGCGAGCAGCGACAGCGCTGCGTTGGCCCACGGTGAGGCCACTGGCCTGCTGCCCTCCTGCGGCGATGAGTAGGCGACGCCGAGAAGAAAGAAAATTAGAGTGCCAAAGGCAATCATAAAGAGCCCCATGTAACGATACTCTGCGTAGAGAAAGGCGTTGGCCCCCTCCGACACACGTCTGCTGATCACGTACACATTACGCATCACCTCATCTGTCAGGTATGCGTTGCGCATGCCCTGGTCCTTGCCCGGTGTAATGCGGATGTCAGAGACAACGTACCACCAGTACATGGCGAATGAAAAGCCCAAGGCGGCGGAGGTGACAATGATGACTGTTGTAACGTCGGCACTCATGAGAGGTGGAGTCCTCTCTTTGGTGTTACTGCCACCTTTTGCAAGAGGGTTGTTGGCATCGCCTTCCTTCTGGGAAAGGCGGTGGGCACCGATATCATTCTTCAACAACAATTTCCCCCCTTCGCCCCCCGCCGGTGCGGCCGACACGGTGGCTGCAAGTAAACACACCGCCGCGACCGCCACGATAAACCTCTTCATGTCACCCATTTGCTTTGTTTTGTTTTGTTTTGTTTTGTTTGTTTTATATGTCTTCCCTTCGCCCTGATATACGCGTCGCTGTCGCAGGCCTCGTCGATGCCGCCCCCTGTCTGTCTGCCTGTCCCTCTCTCTGCCCCCCTCAGTCTCTCGCAGACAGCACCACAAACAAATAAAAAAGCCTAAATAAAAAAAATAAAACTCACGGTAACAATTAGTCAATTCAGTAATAATTAAAGCAATTGTCAATCAATAATTTTTTACGCACGCACTTCACTTTTTCCTTTTCGTCGCCCCCCGCACACACACACACACGGTGCCGGGAAACACAAAAAAAAAAAAAAAAAAAACAGGAGAAAAAAGAAGTCAACATGTGCCCTGGCAACAGACACGCAGAGAGAGAGAGACACACGCAATTGCACCACACGGCGACGTAAAGTAAAAGAAAAAAGAAAAAAAAAAGAAACACCACCGTTTAAGAAAAGGAAAAACAAAAGAAAATTTTTAAAAAACACAAACGGCACCTCTTTTTTTTTTTTTTTTTTGAGGGTTTTGATTTCACTTCAGTTCCCCCTCAACCGCCGCTGTTCATTAAAACCCGTCATCTTCTGCATTTCAAACAAAACACACAAAACCAAAAAGACGTTTTTTCCTTTTTTTTTTTTCTTCGTGTTTCTTTTCCGCTGGAAGCCCACAACAACAACAACAAAAAAAAAAAAAAAGTATTATTTATTTTCTTCGCACCCAACAACAGGACCAGAGCCTCCTCCCGCCTCTCATTTGTGGGATTTAGACGGTACCGCGCCGCCAAAGAAACACACAAATACATGTGCGTACACACACCTGTACACACACCTACCTATATATATATATATATAGAGAGAGAGAGAGAGAGATGTATATAGTTCAGTGTGTTTAGATATTTCCATGTATGCGGGTTTATATAAATATGTATGTATGTATGTGTGTATGTGTGTATGTGTGTGTGTGTGTATATTCAGGAGCTGGCTCCGTTAAAAAGGCAAGCAAACAAAAAAAAAAAAAAAAAAAAACAAGCAAAATTAAAGTTTAAAACAGGAATGAATAACTCTTTCAACGCAAATTTTCACCCATACTTTAAAGTAAATTTTTTTCAGTTTTTTTTTTTTTTTTTAAGAGGCCTCGGTTAAAGGCGCGACAACCAAGTCCGGCGTTTCGACATATGTCTTTGTTTTCCTTCCCGCTTGCAAATAAGGCAAAAAAGTGTTTGTGGGGGACTGTCCAGCCCCCTCGGTGTTTGGGAGATTTCATGGCAAATTTGAGGCATTGCAATCGACACCCGACACGCCTCCTACAATGCGTCCTGCAGTCTCTTCGGGCATGCACGCTCCTCCCTTTCCCCTTCCCCTTCCATCAGCGGGCGCCCCACAACACGGCGAATACAGTCATGGGATGGAACGTCCACGGCATTGAAAACTGCCAAGACTGCGCCAGGCACTGGCTATGGTATCTGATACTGAGAACGGAATGCAACGGGGGTATGAAACCCGCTCGAGGTTTCCTCCACTTTTGCGCTTTCATTATGATAATGTCTGGAAGGGAATTCATAGACTTCTTTCTCCATCCCATTGGATTGCGTTTCTTTTTTTTCCTTGACCGCTGCAGCATCATAAGGGGTGGAGCCGACATCCCGCACCGCCTCCACCCCCAACGGCCTATTAGTGGATTCCCTCAGCCTCGGTAGAACAGTTTCCTGCGTAGCCGCGTTGGGTATCCGTTCACCGGATGTGCCCGGAAATTTTTGTTGTTCCTGCGACGTGGGCACCGGTTCCTTCTGCAGGCTCAATGGCGGCATGGCAGAAGCAGAATCAACGCTCAAAAATTGTTTACAGCTGTGGCCCATCTTGTGAAGCCGGGAAATGCTCCGGGACTTGGACGACGCTTCTTCCGTGACCGCCGTTGGAGGGCCAAATACACCCCCTGTAGGCAACGAAACGGTAGAAGCTGCAGGAAAGTCGCCCATCATTTGCACTCCGTCACCCTCATCGGTATCCGCAACATTCACTGCGGCAGCGGCGCGCACCGCATCACAAACCTCCTCCACAATCTCTAGTATCCTTTCACGGTACCCCTTCTCCCGCAGCAGCACTTTGGATGTCCGTTCAAACACGGCCTGGCAGCTCCGCAATTTGGTTCTTTTCGAAAAACCCCTCAATCCCAATTGCGAAAGCAACAACCCGCTGGAAGAGTCTGGAGAGGCGGGAGACGCGGGGGAGACGGTGGAGTCGGGTGAGGCAACGGTGTCGGCCACTGCGACGGCACATGTCGTGTCAGGCGCCGCGTAAGCGAGAGGCTGGGCGAGTGCGGCCCTCTCCTTCGGCGACGGGTGTCGAGTCCGCCGTATCGTGAATTTCCCCCACGGCAGGTGCCTCGTCGTCAACGACGATTTCTTTTCGGGCAACCGCGACGTAAACAAAATCGCCTCTTCCCATTTGCCTGCCGCGAGGGACTTTTTGCCCCACGCGGAGCAGACGACGGCGTCGCCCAGAGAGCTGTACGTCGCACATCCCTTTGCCGGTCCCCGAAACATGGCGGGGATTCGTCCCTGCCTCGCCGCCACGTCCGCGGTGGTGGTTTCTTGACGTAACAACTGGTGACGCCCCCGTCCATCCGCACCGCTGAGAACGCCGGCGGTTTGTTTTCCAGCGGAGTAAACGGCATGCCGCGAGCCGCGCTGTAATTCAGACAACTTGAGGGGCCTCAGTACACAAAGTGAATGCGCTGCGATGTCAGATGGCGCCAACTCCCCCTTTTCCGTCCGTGGCTGCAGCCACTCCATATCACTGGTGAAGCTGTGCGCTGAACCCCCCACTGGCATCACCAATACAGACAAAAAAAAAAAAGAAAACAACTTAAGTTCCGTGTGAGTCTTTCAATGTTTTACCCAGTAGCTTCCGTAATAATAAATTTCGTTTGTCTTCCCCTCCTATTAGCGCAAGAGCTGTCACGTCACCTTCTGCAGTGCAGCAAAAAAAAAAAAGAAGAAGAAAAAAGAAAACCACTCACTCCCAAAGACATGTATTTATTTATTTATTTATTTATTGATATGTCTGGTGACACGCAAACACGGCAGGACGGTCCGTACCGTACAATAATGCCACATGCCTGTCATTTCATGTGTATATCATTGTGGCAAGTACGCAAACATTCCATAACATCCGTTTGCGTGTATTAAAAATGCATTTCACATTAGTCCACGTGTTTATTTCATTTCTTTTCTATTAATTCCTGCACTTCCCCCCCCCTCTCTCCCTTCCTCTCTCCAGTCCATGTTTATTGTCCCCTCCCCTCCCCCCCCAACTTCCATAACGGTGCCACCGTCAACAAGGCACAGAAAGTGTGTGTGTGTGTATATTTTTATATATTTATATGTAGTTTTCTTTTTTTTTGTTTTTTGTTTTGTTTTCTTTTTAAGGGGTAATTCCAAAAAAAAAAAAAAAAAAGGAGGCGTAACATAAATAAGCACAAACCGTAGGAATATCGCATTCAATACATAATTCAATGGCAACACGCACAAAAAAAAAAAAAAAACATACATGCATAACGACATGCGTGAAGACGCAAACAAAAAGAAAAAAAAAAAAAGCAAAGCAACAGAAATAAACACCCAACGCCATTGACAAAATGTAAAAAAAAGAAAAAAGGAAATATTTACATCAAGAGTAAATATATTTATATATATTTATATATATATAAAGAAAACATCGCCAATTAGAGGCACGCAAAAGCCGCCGGGACAAGAAGCCTCATCCCGCCTATAACGACGGTTCAGTCGAATTCTCCAAGCTGCGGGTATACTCCTCATAGAACTCCTCAACGATGTCCTGGACGCGCTCCATTACACTCAGCTTCTCCTCCAACCCCTTCTCTGCAGTCGCATAAATGGGTAATGAACACGAAAGCTTGCGTACGCGATCAACGACCAAAGAGGGAGGTCTGCTTGGCCGTGGATTTGTTTGCTTTATTCGTCCCTGGCCCGCGTTTTTGCCAAGAGCGGAAACACTTTGAGTTGAAACTGCACTTGAAGCGATGGTCCCTTCTGTCGACCCAGTGGAATTCCTCGTGTTATCCGTAACAGTGGGTAGGTGCTCAGCCGCTTCGTCGGACGAGTGATTTACGGCCACAATTGAGGTAGGCTGTTTGCCCGTCTTGGGCTGTACTGCCCCCAAGTGATTCTTCGTATTGGGCAGTGGTGCAGCCATTAGTGCGGCGGATGCCATTGCACATGGGTAGTTCGCTGGTTTGGCACTCGGCTTCCCATTCTCTTTTGCGCCAATGGGGAGACCGTCTGCGCCGAATATAACTGGCAGTGCGGCCATCCCCGCACTTGACGCAGAGTCATTGCCGGATGATGAATGGAGCGGCTTGTTATGTGTAGCGGAGGAATAGACGCCATCACCTTCCTGCTGCGGCACAAAAACGGAGCGTGTTGTGTAGACGGAGGAAATTATGGGCGGCAATTCTACAGCCCCCGCTTCTTCGCTTCCCACTGGGGTGTAAATCCCACCAGGTGTGAGCCACTCACATGCCTCCTGCAACGGATTGGAGCCGTCACACCCCACGGCACGCTGCGGGCCTGGAGGAAATGCTGTTTCTGGTGACTGCACAGCATGGCAGGCAACCGGGCAATTCGCCTTCTCCACGTCCATCGAGTGCGGCGAATGCCCACAAGGTGGTAGGGACTCCGGTCCATTGCGTGGCGGGAAACGGGGTTGTGGGCGAGCGGCGGCGGCGGCGGTGAGGATTTCCCGCAATTTCCTCGTCGATCGACAGTCTTCCGGAAGCATCTCCGCCTCCAACTCTGCAACCCACTTTGACTGCAATGTTCCCCAGGCCGAACGAACGACGGCATCCGTAATTGGCATAAATTGCATGTACAAACGGCCATCTTTGCCCGGTGGCAGAGGTAGACGCGATCGCCGGAGGTCTTCCTCTATTTTAGACAGTACCCGAGAAGCCTTACCGCCGCCATCATCCTCCGTTTCTGCGGAACCACACTTTTTTGTGATGATTGGTGTGCCTTTATCCCCAACGGCAGCAGGTTTTTCGAGCCCCTCGTCTGAAATGTCATACGCCGTGGCCTCTTCCTCAGCACTACCTTCGCATAAATTATACGGCCGTATGCTGTCCGTATCGATCGTATCGGCGCTCAAACCGCCCTCAATCGCGTACCTCTTCCGCTCCGCGTCGCACGCAGCCTCCAGAATTCCTTGCATCTCTAGCAAGCAATCCCGCTCATCCTCAAGTACCTTCTCCACTATCCCGAAGGTAACCACGTTGGTAGAAAGGGACTGTTCATGGTTTTTCGGGACAAGGATGTCCTCGCCAGCGGCCATGTCAGCAGCCGTGGATTGCTCTTGCACATCGCCGCCGGAATTATACGAAAAGGCCGCTGCTGCAGCCTCCTCCTCACCGGGCACTGCAGCTACCGCGTCGCGGGTGATCGTTCCCCCGGGAGATGCATACGTCTCCCCACTCACCGCGGTGTCCTGCGGCGCAGGATCGGACGGGTCGCTCGTCTCCATGAACCCCTGTGGCTGCAACCCTTCCGTCTCCCCTGTGGAATCGCCGCGTGTATCCCCCATTGGCAACACAACACAAAAACAAAGGAACTGGAAGAGAGAAAAAGAAAAGAAAAAATTGTGTTTATATAAATATATATATATATATATGTGCGTGTGTATGAATGCCTTTACGTCAAGGTATCAGTCTAAACTGCTAGAAGAATACTGAAGCTATAAATACATAAATATACACATATATATATAGATAAACAAAAAAAATAAATAAATAAATAAAGAGCGTAAATGGAAAAGGTAGTGGCTTCACCACATCCTCCATGTTTATTCCAAGTAAGTAATACTTATAAATATAAATATAAATAAATATAAATAAATACATGTGCATATTTCGAGGGCCACGAGTCGTTGCGTGTTGCGGTCTATTCAAAATGAAGGAATTTTTATTACTTACAAATTGGCAGACTTTTGAACCCCTCCAACCATAAAACCCCGTCGCAAAAAAAGAAGTGAAGGGAAATCAAAAAAGAAAAAAGAAATCGTACTAAAATATTTTCTTCTCATCAATTATAAATATAAATTATAAATATTATTTTGTTTATATATATGTTGTGGCAGCCGGCCCCATCACAAATAAAAACAAACAAACAAACAATCTCTCTCTCTCTCTCTCTCTCTCTTCACAATCCTCCTCCGGCGTTCCCCCCGCCTGCCAGACCGTCCGTCTTTGCGGAGAGCCCCCCATCCCAACTGCTGCGGTGCCACTTCTGTGAAATGTTCACTTCTCGATGACTTCTATCAACTAAAAATAGTCGTCACGCGTGCGTGCATGCGTCCAAAAGCCCAGAACGAAAAAAAGTGCACATCGGCACCGGAAGTGACAAGTCGTCCTCCCGCCACCACAAGCTCAGACCATGAAAAACGGCTCCACACACACACACACACACAGAGAGAGAGAGAGAGGCAAATATATATATATATATTCACTGAAGACAGTAAAAACAGCACACACAAAAAAAAAGGGATTATATACAACACCTGAATCACAATGTAGGCAAGCACATTTGATTCCATGATCGCTGATGGCTGTGGTTGCAGTAAACACCCCATGTGGAAAAAAAAAAAAAAAAATGGAACGCCTGTGCGGATGCGCACAAATACCGCAGTCCGCCTCTGAAAGACAGTCACGCGAACATAAAAAGGTACGGCCCAAAAAATCACGTGGCGCACACACGAATTGCACCAGCAGAAGAGGTCCGCAGCCGACACCAATGCGTGTCACAAAAGCAGCCAAAAATAAAAATAAAAAAATAAAAAACCAAACAAGATATATATTTATATATACATGTATACATGTATACAATCGTAAGATATGTTCATCAAATAAGACAGAGGTGAAAAAAAAAAAAACAGAATATACATAAAAGCGGAAATACATTCAGAGTCTCTTTCCTGCAAAAATAAAAACAAAACGCAGCGTCTAATAAATGAAAATCAAATAAAAAAAAAAACACACACACACATCACAGGCTCCCGCTCCACGCGGATCGCACGACTGCGTCTCCAAGTGCCGTGTACCGCATCGGCCTCCCACCCTTCACCCTCTGACTCGATGGGACCTGCGGCTGCTTCGGCCTGGCGTACCAGACTGGCTTGAGAGGGCCTGGCGCCTTCACCTCCTTCTTCTCCTCTGGCAGTATTGCAACCGCACTTTCCTCCGCAGCCGGTGAACTCTCCCGTTCGGCCAATAGAACCTCTTTGATAATTTCTTGCAACTTTTCTAAATAATGACGCTCCTTCAGGAGTGACCGCTCCACCACCGCATAAACGGGATCAACCACACCATAGGCGCTTTTCGGGAAGACCACACTATCAACTAAAGCAGCTGGAGGCACGGCATCGTTAGACACAATAGCCGCCCTGGTACTCTCCACAGCTACTCGGGCATCAGCAACCTCCTCCGCAGCCGGTTGCTCGGACTCCGCAGCCTCAATGACATGAGGTGCACATTCCTCGGATGACAGGAGCTGTGGCAATGGTGGCGTTGCCTTCAATGTTGTCAATGTGCATTCTTCTGCCTCCAGCACCGGCAGCGTGTTGTGTACTGACGGAGAGTTCGGTACGGCTTCAACATTGACTGGGACGCCTGGTGTATTTGAAACAGAACCTCTCATTTTGGAGATACTTTTAGGTAACTGGCACACGGTGACCTCGTTGTTTGCACGCCTCACAAAGGATAAAGTTTTCCTGCTAGACGAGCCAAGGGATTTGTAACTATCCTTTTCAAACGCAAACCTCTCACCCGGCAGCCGATATGGTCCTTCACCCTCAAGAGGCGCCGCAATTGAAAGGTTGATAAAATTGGCGGCCGCCGTTACCGCATCTGCCAGCCGGTGCCGGGAATAACTGACAGTGCCCCTGCATGGCGTGGATTGGGAGACATGCACTGGGATCCGCCGCAGCACATTCCATTTGATCTTTTCAGCATCCATCTTCCACCTCACCGGCAGGTATGCGAATTGCTTCGCCCGGCCGCCGTCTTGCGTACTCTGCTGATCCCGCTGAGCCTCCTCCTCCCTCTGTTCACCCCTTCCCATACCTCTTCTCATTGGCCTAGCTGCACGTGCACACACCTCCGTGGCGGGCATACCATCGGCACACGTCCCCGACTGCCGCGCCACTCTCGCCGCACCCACTGCCAACGGGTTTGGGTCAAAATGCCGCTCACGACTACGCTGCCCCATCACAAAATGCACCCAGCAAATAAATTACTCCTTCTTCCTCTCACTATATGTATATATATATGTCTCCGTGTGTTTCTACAGCAAGAAAGAAAGTAAAAAAGAACAGCGGGAAAGCTGTTAAAATGTGCCGTAAGTTAAACAGAAATAATTGTTATCGAATGGGAATTGGGGAGCCGCAAAAGTCCACGCCAATAATCATGCAAGTATAAAATAAAATACCCATCGACGCAACCGGTGCTGCTCCCATCCCCTCTCGTATAATGAGGTGTCGATGAGAGCCGTGAGCTACACCGCCATGGTGAGAAAAGAGAACACCAGCAATAATAATAATAATAATAATAATAAAAGAAAGGGGTGAGAAATGCGCAGCGCTCACGTAAGAAAACAACGGGCCCCACCACCACAAGAAACAAATAACAACAATAGGGGACAAAATGGGACCACGCATAAATAAGAAAATAAAGAGTTAAATGCATCACTCTGGGTGTATTTAAGACACCACAGGCAAATGTACATATACACACACACACACCCTACCCGATATCGTTGAGAAAATTCCTTCATAAAAAACAAATACAAATGCAAATTAAATCGGCGTTAAATAATGAGACGCACTGGTGGCACGTCACCACGCGAAGTCATCAACAAAGATATGGCCACAGGAGCATACATGTTCGGCACGGAAATAAAGAACATTGTCGGTCCCTTCCCTCCTGAGCTCGTCAAGTGTTACTAGGCCTCCCTAGTGGATTCAAAAAACGGCAGCCCGTGATATCCCTGCCTGCAAAAGAAGCAAAAAATTTTGGAAAAATACTCTCCGGCCTGATTGGACCTTCAAGCCAGTTGGACGCCCTGTTATTCTGCGCTTCCGCGGTTGCAGGAAGGCCGTACAACACCCCCCCCCCCCCCTGTCGGTTGCATGCAGAATCCACTCGCTCCTCCTGCGCCGCACTTGTTGACGCGGCACCGTGTCAAACCCGACGCTTTTCCAAAACTCATAGAGCCCGATACGGCCACGTGGCATAACGCCGACGTTTCGCAGCACGCGGCAGAACCCCACATCCCTCTTCCCAATCTTCTCGTTGAGCTCCATGACAAAACAAAAAAAAAGGCAAATTGAAGGACCGTTTTTCCAGTTGACTCTTTGCAGCACCTCCCACTCTTCCCCTCCACGTCAGGCACAAAGATGTCTATCCTTCCACACACACAACGGTCACCAAAGCGTTCCTCAAGGTGGATGCAAAAGATGGACGTCCAAAAGCACAAGCGTCTCAACGCATCCTCTTTTCTCCCGCGCCAGGCAGCGGCGGCTCGGGATCACTGGACCTGCAATACGCCCACCCACCCACACACACACACACATGCACACACATGGATGTACGCAATTCACCTCCTCCACTATCTTCTTGTGCGTCAAACTCCAGAATCTGACCGAAAGGCCTGCTGTCAATTCAGGTGAAGTATCTCACCTGTTCCCCCGCAAGAGGGAAACCACACCGCAGCCTCAATAACAAGACCGCTCCAGTTGGGGAAACAACACCAAAAAAAAAAACACGTAAAGGAAGAAAAACTCCCATCGAGCCCCTCCGAGCTCAAAAAAGAAAAAAGTGCATCTGTCGCACGGGCCAATCAACCAATAAAACACCAAAAAAGGTCTTCACCGCGTTTACCCGAGAGGCAGCGGTGTTTGCTCACCTTATGCTCCTCCCACTCCTGTGTGCCATTCAGCCCCATCTCCTTCGCCCAGCTTTGCTCCCTTCTCGGCTGCGGCCTCTCAATCACCAACTCCTTCACTAGAGTGGCAAGAGGAAATCCGAGGTCCCGAATTGGCAACTGGCCTGAAACCCATTGTGCACATTGATGAGATAACATCCAATAATAAAGAAAAAACACAACGGTAAAGCCTGAGGAAGACCGCTGCCTCTTTTTTTTTTTTTTTCTCTTCCCACTTGAACGCCTCATAAAATATCAGCTTGTAATGGTGACTGTTACTTACGTACTTCCCTGTGCACACATCTCTCGGAATTATCGTTTATCCTCCGCTCCTAGGAGTACGCATCTATATATATATATATATAGACAGAGAGAAAGGGAGAATGAAGAAATCCGCACCAAAAAAAAAAAAATCTTCCCAGTTTTTTACCTTGAGAAACAGAAGATATCATGAGCAAAATACAATAGAAAAAAAAATGACCGGCAGCAGAGTATAAATAAATATTTATATGAATTAGAAGGTCAATCAAAAAAAAAAAAAAAAAGAATAAGTTTCTTCAGTGATGCTGCAGTGTACGTTTGAAGTACATGTTGAAGTCATCTACAATAAAAATGCATCTATGCGTCGTTGCCGCTCCCACAGCAAAGCATTCTTCCGTTCCTGCCGCAGCAGCTCACGGATGGGTCCTTTGTTTCCCAGGTCCCGGGGTATTCCTAAGCCATTTTCCCGTCTTGCAGAGGCCGTCGCCCTCTCACGAACAAGAGCCTGCAGTTCACATCGTGTCTGTTCGTAAATTTCCAAACAGCGATCCAATTCCATACGTTTGCCGCTTTCACCGTCAGATACGACCGACGATGCGGTTGTTGTGGAAACAACAGGCGCGACTTCCTTCACGTCGTCCTCAATGGATCGCGGCAGTCCCATCTTCCTCGCCGCAGCCTGCGCTACATGCAACTGCGTCTGCAAACAGCGCACCTCTGTCTCAAGCTCCAGCAGCCGCAGCCGATGATTTGACTCGCGCTCTGACGCCCATTTGCCGTTCCCGCCAGACGATGCACCACGACTACCGCCATTTACCGTCTCTGGCAGTTCCTCTTCTTTTTCCCCCTCATCATTTCCATCCTCCTCTTCGTCTCCGTCCGCTGCCTCCACAAGAATGTTTTGGCGCACCTGACGCGTAATTCTTCGCGCCCGAGAGGCATACTTCAGCGTTGAAAGCGTCTCCTCAAAGGAGGTACAGCTCGGGGAAATGGTGGCTAGCATGACAGTCCGTGTGTTGCCGCCAAGAGAGTCCTTAAGTAAACGCGTCAACTTGCTGTCACGGTACGGAACATGAACCTCAAACGCGGCCGTTTTGTATCTAGTGTAAATGGCGTGCTGCTTCTGATGCATCAACGAATGGGAAGTGCACGACAAAGAGTCACCAGACGCTGTGTACATGTGCTGCTGCTGCTGCTGCTGGCGGCAGGCCTTTCCCAATGCTTTGATGCAGTTGCCCAGCGCGAGAAGACTTCGGTTAATGTTTGACCCCTCCCTACGACGACTGTCCCGCTGGTGGGGCACGCCGCAGGTGCCGTGAGCGACACTTCCAGCCGTAGCGACAGCAGTTGTAAGGCT
This sequence comes from Trypanosoma cruzi, assembly GCF_000209065.1. Classification (NCBI taxonomy): domain Eukaryota; phylum Euglenozoa; class Kinetoplastea; order Trypanosomatida; family Trypanosomatidae; genus Trypanosoma; species Trypanosoma cruzi. The sequence continues at coordinate 22,945 of NW_001849428.1, forward strand.
CTCAAATCCCAATATCCGCTCGCTACCGGCCAAGTCCACCATCAACAGCTTAGCCGTAAGAAATGAACACAACGCCTGCGTCTCGCTTCGGTCCGCCACAATGTGTCGGGTACAACACGCATCCCCCTGATCCACAGCCGCACCCATGCAAAGTCTCACAGTAAACTGCAGAATGGCGTGGCTTCTGGAGCTCAATTTGTTACTAGCCGTGGAGGCCTTAGTGCGGCGGCGGTCGCCCTCTTCTAAAAGCCGTTCCAGCTCCTCCACACAACGTACACGGATACTTTTCGCATGCGGCACCTGTACGCCATGCACAGGATGCTCCACAATGTCTAAGTCATCATACCGAGAGAAAAGAAGACGTCTGCCCCGACTTCCCTCCTCCTGGCTCGGCGCACTCGCTGCCTGTGTGGCCGTAGCCGGATCAACGAGTAGGTCACGCAATCGCTCATTGTACAATTCAATAAACGACACAAATACCATCCTTTTTGATTCCCTCCCTTGCTGTGAGGGACCTCCCACACCAATTACAGGGACACATGTGTCGCGAAGCCACGCGGACCGGCTACGCTGGCCAAACAGATCGGCCGCTACGAGGGTGCATAACCCAGGCACCCCATTGTCCCTCTCACCAAATACAGTGTAGCTCTTCCCCGTCCCCGTCTGACCGTACGCAAAGACTGTCCCGTTGTAGCCATTCTCTGCAGCAATCACTAATCCCTGCACAAGTGTAGCGTAAATCTCCTCATTGGTCACTGTAGGTGGAAACACATCGTCAAAGTTAAAGCAACGAACTCCATCGTGTCCGGTCAGCACCCGCTGCAGTTCTTCCGCGCCCAACTGCATCAGCTGCGATGGTCCCTCCGCCAAGACAGCAGAGCTCCTCCCCTTCGCGGCAAAGTCGGTGCAGGCATCCGGGTCAACAAGCACAACGCTCGCCCGCGGCTCCCCTCCTCTTGGGAAATAAGCTGCTGCTGCTGCCTCAGGGGTCAGTGACGACAGACCGGGGCGGTTCAAAAAGACGCAATGAAGACGTGTGCCCCCTCGTCGGGCAAATCGCAGCGACGCAGCGGCTTCCTCTCGGGCATCGAGGTGTCGACAGCGGACGGCAACCAAAAAGTTGGAGCGTCCACCGCCCTGTCGCCCAGGAAGCATTTACTCGCCGCCCTTCTTCCCTCCTTCCTTTGATTGTGCCAAAACGACGTGCCCCCCATAGAAAGAAAGAACGAAAAGCACACACACACACAAAAAAAAAAAAAAGGTGGTGGTAGCGGTGCAGCGTAGCGGCAACAAATATAAATAAAAAGCAGCAGCACATGTAAGAAAAGAAAAAAAGTGAGAAATTCCCATCGCCGTTGTGTTCGTCCCTTCTTGAAGCTCTTTGCCCAGTGAACGTCCCAAACGCCTCGCTTTCCTTCTGCCTCTTCCTTCTCTCCTTCTCTCCGTAGACCACAAAAAGGGAATCCCACACCGTCCAACAACGTTCACTGTAATAAAAATGTCGTTGCAACTGCGCCTCATTCAACGCAAACGCATACGCGCACAACAAAAATAAAAATAATAATAAGCTCACAGAGGCAAAAAAAAAAAAAAAAAAGCGAGTGAGAGCACACTGTTAAATAATGCGGCGTCTCTCCCTCCTCCTCTTTCTCTTTCTCTTCCACTTCCTCTTTCTCTCTCACTCAATTGTCATTTGTTTTTAAGTCCATTCTCGTCGGTCTAATTTACATCGCAAAATAATAATAATAATAATAAGCCTAGTTGTACACAATTACAGATATAATGACGCAAAAGCCCACGCATCAGCACCACCGCCAATAAATCGGAAGCATAAAACTCCCCTCACTGAAGAAAAAACATACAGGAGGCGTTCAAAAAGAAAAAAAAAAAAAGAGAGAGAGAGAGAAAGAGTTTGATATCATAAATAAACATATCAACGTAGCTACATGTATGCATTTCGGTCATTTCCCCCTCCATACCCTTCTTTCCCTCCCGTTGCAGATGTTCTTCTTTTATCCTTCATGGGGAAGACGCAAGAATTTTCTAAGAAGCGCTGGCACGATTGGAGTCACAAACTTCCTCGATGCTGTGGATCACCGGCTGCGGGACAAGAGTCCCCCTCAACCGAACGGAGAGCAAAGAGGGTCTCGCCTGAGCAAGTCGCAGAATTGCGGCACCCCCTGCCAGGGAAATGGGGTTGTCGGAAAGATCTAGGGACTGCAGCGACGCGCCGCTAGGATTCATAAGGAAACTAACCAGTTCAATCACCTCGTCATTCTCCAAGTTATTGTGGCTTAGGTTGAGATACTTCAACCCAGTGTTGTCGCGTAACACCTGCAGAAGGGGCATAAGGCCCTTGGGACCGATGTAGTTCCCAGAGGTGTCAACACGACTCACAGACACACCTTGCGTGTCAGGGAGGGCTCGCAACAACATACTGTTTGGCTTAATCCCTGCTTGGCGGCATAGTAACATGTACCTATGGCTCATTCCTATGTGGTTATTAGATGACTTCTCGTATTCGGTCTTATCTGGCGCCTGTGATATGTGGTCGGCTGAAATACCCACGCTGATCGTGGGGAAACGCATGCGGTCCTCGTTACTTTGTTGCGAAAGCCCCGGGGCGCTTGAAAGACGCCTTTGCACCGTCACGCTTGTCGGAGGGTTTCGCTCAATGGTGTATCGTCCCCACGTCGACCGCTGATTGCCATACGAATGCTGCTGTTGTTCTTGTTGTTGTTGTTGTGTGGCACAGCTGTCATGAGACGGCCCTTGTGAAAGAGATGGCAATAATCGTGCCTGCCCACCGTCGGCGCCATTTGGCACGGCTGCCCCCAACGAGGATCTCGCAGCAACTTCTGCAAGGAGATTGGGGTGCATTGGTAGTGGGCTTTGCGAACTTCGTTTCAATTGACGCGACTGCAAAGCCGCCAAATCCCGTTCGCGCGTGTAATGCGCCTCGGACACTCGCCGTCGCTCTTCAATAAGTTTACGCAATAACTCATTTCCTTCGTTGCTCCTCCGCATGTACGGAAGCTGCTCAAATAACAAACCCAACTGGGCGCACTCCCGCCTTGCGGCGGGTTGCGGCGTTGAGAGGCCCACCGACCCGTTTCCATCAGCCGATACGTTCGGTGTTGTTGAAAACGACGAGGAGGTTTTTTTCGGCAGCCCCGTCTGCGATTTCCCCGCGGCCTGCTGCATATCTTCCGCTGAATTCCGCTTTCCCACTTCCTCGGAGGGCATTTGCTTTGCGGCGTCCACTGTCGGCAGTCCTTTGCCCTCCTTCAAACCCATGCCAGCGCGGCGGACCCCTCCAAGAATAGACTCCAGCCTCTCCAGCTCCTGACGCTCAGACTCCAGGAAGCGCTTCACGGTACCAAATGTTGGGCCGCAGGGAGTCATTTTCTGATTTTCAATGGGGAAATCAGTCAACGACTGTATGTTGTTGGATGTGGGAATTCCGTGAGGTGCTCTCTGCACGACCTCATTCGCTCCCTGTTTCTCTTCTAGAGGCATAGAAAAAGGCTTTCCCCCCTGCCTGTAGAAAGGCGGCACTGAATTTTCCCGTGACGCATTTACAACCGGCCCAACAGGTGGTTTGGATGACAATAACTGAACTTGTTCACTCGCCCTGCCTGTTCTTCCCGCCGGCAAAGGAGTGTCCGCGACAGGGACTCGTGGTATCGAGAAGTTTTGTTTCTCCTCCGTTGCTTGAACAACGGTCTGAGAGCATGCCGGAGCGCCACCTCCCATCCGTGCCCTGGCAAACGATGAACTTTGCGGTAAATGACTCTCACAGGGCCTTTCAGAAGACAATGCGCCGTTGTTTTCAACAACTTTCTGCCCGGGGTCTGCTGCAAGGGGTTTCGACGTGGATCCACCCGTTGTCACCGGCTTTAACACCGCCCCCATCGGTTGCTCCTGCCCATTTGACTGCCGTGGCTGCTCCTCCCTGCCGTCCATGGCGCGGTGCGGCTCCCCATCGCTTAAAACCGTTTCTGCCTGTGGCGTTTTGTCCACTTCACTCGTGGCGTCCGACCCCAGTGGTGTTGGCACTTGTAATCCCACCCTTTGCGTCGCTCTGCTGTCATCCCCATCGCTATTCGCCTTCTCATCGCGTGAGCGGTGAGAAGTGGCGGAGGAAGCAGAAGGCGCCGCGAGCAAAAATGGGTGTGCACTGTAGCGCTCAGGTTCCACAACGTACGGAATGTCGTTTATCAACGCCTCGGCACGTTCCCGCAGGCACTTGTCAATGCTCGCCGTTGACCTCCGCGCCCTCTCTGCGTCGCGGCGTATCATGAGCAGCGATTGAATGTCCTCGTCCGTTTCCAGCTCGGGAATATTCCCAAGTAGCACCCCTCTCACGCGGCTTTCAAGAAATGGGTAGCGTGACAGCATTCGCGACGTTGCATTAAACATCTCTTCGGCAATGGACTCGACCACGGCACAGAGGGAGTCTTCCGCCATTGCAATCGAGCGATAGTCCCGCGTCACTGAGGCGTTGCCACGCACGGCTCGCATACGGTTCATGGCAGCCTCCACGCGTGGGTCAGTAAGGTTCAGATCCTCAAGGAAAATTCCTGAAAAAGGCACTTCTGGGAGAAACGGGCACACCTTCTTTAGACTCGAAATTCGTCTTTTTGCCGACTCTGCAGCAGCGGCATTTACGACAGCTGTTTTCGGGGGCGAGTTAAGGGTAGAAGTCGCGGTAAGTGGGTCAGGCTCTGCGGCCACCGGGTCGTCTGCGACATCCCTCTCAACGCCGCTGGAAGCGCTGGTCACGACGGGCGTCGGCTGCTCCCGACGCCCATTCTCTGCAATGGCTTCTTTAGACGCCGGCCTCTTCTGTTCCTCACCACTCTGCTTGGAAATGTCAACGCAGCTCATGACGGGCGCTGACTGCTCCTCACGTCCATTCTGTGCAATGGCTTCTCTGGATGCCGGCCTAGTCCTGATGAACTGCTGACTAGAGCTAGGCGTGTAATTCCTCAAAGTCGGTAGGCGTACCTCAGAACTGTGCCTTGATGGGAAGTTCCATCCCCCTTTCCTACCACTGCCGCTCTGTGGATGCAAGGGGGATACATGGCTTGTGGAGCCAGTTGGCGTTTTCTCTTCATGTGTGCTCTGTGTCGTCGTTGAGGCGGAACCTGGAAGTACCCGCACCGGCGGGGTCGTCTCATAGCCCATTTTCTTCCCTATGGCCATGGCGTTAGCGGCCAATGGCTGTTTACCCAATTTGTTGAGTATGGGAGGTGAAATCGATGAAGAAGCAAACCTGTTTATATACCGCCTAGAAACAGCTGTAGACGCAGCCACCGCAGCACTCCTCTTGTTATCCTCGGTAGAGCCGTTCCCATTGCTCTGCTTTGTCTCTGCCTGCGTTTTGCCTCCCTCCTCCAATGCCGTGCCCCTTCCTTGACGCATGCGTTTCACCTCCGCCCGCTGCTCCTCCAAAAATCGTTGCGTGTGCGCTAACGGCTCAAGGCCCTTGTCGTACTTGTTGGGTACCTTCCGCCCCGCACGAAAGGCGTTAAGTCGATTGCTCAGCGAACCCGCAGGCGACGCGTCATCTTTTACGTCCATCAGTGCCTTCCAGCGGAACACCGTTATCCCCTCATCGCCACGCATCGTCGCTGGCACTGTAGTCACCAGTGCAGATTTCAATGCAGGCTCTAATTTGCTGAGCGCCACCTGCTGCAGCACCTCCGTTTGCACAACAAATGCTCCAGCGCCAGCGTGCTTCACGCCATTCATGCCATAACTCCGCACTGTATTCACCAACTCTCGCAGACGCTGAGCACCCAACTGGGGGTAGTACTCCTCCTCGTGAGAAAAGTAAAAGGAATACGTGTTGGTTAAACCCCTCACGGTTTCTTGCAATTCGTCACAACGCTGGCTTGTGGCGTAGTGCAACGCCTCCCACAGACGATTATTCGCTGAATCCTCCATAAACATGGTCCGCAGCATCGGTCGCTTGACGCGTCCTAACATCGGCACCGACCGCTTCGTCATTTGACTCAGGCGAAACTCAGGCACCACTATCCATATCAGCTCTTTCTTCCATCTTCGCATGAGGCGCTCGTGCAACTCCGACGGCAACGGGCACGTAACGACACTGGAAGCGGAGTACGACCAGTGAGACTTGACCGCAAACAGTGGGCGAGCTGCCAGCCCACCACGGCCTAAGAGATGCTGGTGAATGCACCACAGCAGCAGCCGTACTACATCCGTCAAAACAGATTCAAATGCGTCCTCAAACAGACGGACAATCTCCGTCCACAGCGGCGGGCCCTCCTTCGTGGAGCTGCCGCTTGTCAGGTACGGAAACCGGCCATCGCTCAGAGCGTCAAGCACGACCAGCATCTCGGTATGAGCCTGGCTAACGACGTCCCCCACATGGTGCAGTGCGGCCTGCAGCTCCGCATCCCACTGCTCAATTAATGGAATGTTGTCGACGCATGAATTCGCCCCTGCGTGGCTCTCGTGCAGCACCTTCGCCGAAATTCTGCCAAGAACGTCCAACAAACCCCGGCCGGAGGTGGAACACAGACGACAATTCTCTTCACCGCGCTGACGTCCTTTGCTGCAGTCGCCAACCTCGCCAGCACCCTCCTTGGCGCACGTGCATCGCCGGGCCTCGCAGGCGTCTGAGGAACAATTGTACAATAAAAAAAATTTTCCTTGCTCCACGACATCCCGCAGCAGATTTGTGAATACATCCGACAACTCCGCTAGTTCAGTTGTCGGCGGGTACTCCGATGCGGGGTACACGAAGCGCTGTGCCAACGACCTGAGTAGTATTTGTTGCTTGGTCTCAATGGCGCTCACAATACCCATCGCCCGCTGCTTCTTTGCCTCGCCGTTTTCCCTCTTCGCATTCCTCAACTCGCGTTCCACGTTCCTTCGCTGCACCCCAAGCTCGAGCAGCGCGTGGATGGAATTCATTGAAAAGTGGCCAGGACCGTGGGACCCGGACAATCCGTGATAACACGTGTAACCGCCCCCTCTATGGGCGTTAGTGAGTGAGTAAATGCACTCAAAGACAACTTTGGCGGCAAAAGGAAAAAAAAAAAAAAAAGACATGCATATATAAATTAATTCATTTATTTATTTACATGAGAAGGAAACATATATGTGGATACGCACTCATGCATGTACAAAAAGAAAAAGTTTACAGGAGCAGAAAAGACGCCATCCACAATGAGAGCCATGCACCACGCTCACTTCGCTACACCCGTAGAAATCGCACGCAAGTATGCGCAGCAGCGGCACTGCGGTCGGCATCCATCCAGCAATAAAGTGGCGGAAAAACAAAAACAACCAAAAAGAAAATGCAGCCACACACAAACAAACAGAAGCAGAGAAAAAGACAAAATCACTTCCATCGGCACTCAAAAAGAGGCCCCTCAGCACCGTTCCATCCGTCGCGCCGTGGACTGTCGGCCCACAAAAGTTCAAAAAATAATAATAATAATAAAATAAGAACGGCAAGTGTGGCATGCGTAGAAGATTTCAACCGCACCAAAACATGTACTGTGCGCTTGCGGCACAAGGAATTCCACAATCGGCGAGAGGAGAGGGCAAGGTCGCAAGCCGCCTGCACAAGAACAGGCAACCACCCAAGCAAATGATATCAACGTCCGGCAACGCAAAAAAACAAAAAAAAAGACTGCAAATAAGCAGCGGCAAAAAAGCCCCCGTACTGAGTAGCTTGAAAGCCCCACACAGCATGAAGCCTATACCTTTCGTCAAGCCAAAAGAAACAGCATTCCCCCGTGCACGCAGAAAACATCCGTCCAATACGCGTAGTCCAGCCAGTACACACGCAGTTATGCAGCAGCGTGCGCAATGTAAGCGTACAGTACAGAAATGAGTTTCGTGCAAAAAAAAAGTAAAGTTGTGACTCCCAGTAACGCGCCGTCGCCGAACCGGTGCAGAGACCCAAAGCCAGTAACTTTTGCCGCAGCAGAAGTGGCCAGGCATCCAGCGGCGTCTCGTCGCCCACAGGTCACATAACAGCAAAGACGTCGAGGTCCGTCTGCATGCACTGGAACATCACCGTGCGGATGTCGGCTGCCACAGCGGCGAATACCGGCTGCATAGGGTCCAGCCTCACCCCAAAGCCAACCGTGTGGCTGCGCGATCACAATGCAGTCACCATCCCGGCCTTCTAAGCCTTGATTGAAGTAGCCGACAACGAATCATTCGTGCACATATCGTGCCGAGCAACTTTTCATTTGGTTGCTACGCCTCCACTCACTTAAAGACACACACCTGTGGCAAACACAAACAAAAAAAAACGCCTAGGCTACTTGAATTTGTTTGTCTCGCATGAATCATGAGATTGTGAAGCCACCTATCGTTGTAAAAGCCTTAATTTGTGCCTTTTCTTTCCCCCTTTATTTTCCCCATAGAAAATGTAAAGAAAAGTCAAAAATATATGTAAATATATACAGGTTTAAATAATTAATTCATTAACTGCTGTACTGGCATTTAAAATCACCAATTTTCCATGTTTTTGCCTGCATTCTGTAGCTGTTTGCGTTGTAAAGGGGGAGGGGGGCTGAAACAAATATACTATCCATGTATAAATATGTATGCATGTATACACATGGAGAAACAAAGGTAGGGCAAGAAAGAAACATTTTCTTCCCATTAAAAAAAGAAAAAAATTATTATTACTATTTTTCCGACTCCCGTCCAGTCGTGTAATCTTTGCTCCTTGTCTCCTCCCCATATGAGGCCGGATGCAACTGCCAATGCATGCTCCGCAATGGGAGGGCGGCGCGTGATGCTCCCTTCCTGTTGTTCCGCCCCTCTCCCCCCGAATTTAAAAGGAATTGTTGGGCCACACCGTCACACCGCCATAAAATGGCATAGAAGATTCCAAAATAAAATACGTTGCAGACGCCCTGTTTCTCTCCTTTTGATTTTTCTTTTTCTTTCTCTTTGCTGCCGTTGGCCTCGTCTCCATGAACGGGGTGCTCCTGAACTTTTTTTTGTTTTCCCCCCGTGCGTGTTCACACGGGCGCAGATGGATGCCGTGCGGGAATGCATGACGACGGGGATGACCGAAGCAGAAGTCTCCGGCCAAACACGAGGACGAAAAAAAAAAGCAGCTTCCACACATGATGACGACATGCGGTGCCGTATTTTGTGAGTGCCGCCAAAAGTGTCGCGGCCCACTTGGAGAATCCACTCGCTTCTGGCGGGGCTTTAGAAATATTTGCGTCGTGCTCATCAGCCGGCGGCGGTGGCGGCCGCTCCACCAGCGGGGTTCTGTCCCCGCACGCTACGTCGGTTGTCCCCGCGCGGTGGTTGTCCCTGCTGGAGCCGCTTTCCGTATTTTCGTGGCGCCTTGGCTGCTCCGTCACGGCCTGGTCGAGCCGCATCGCCTTCAGAGCGCGGTGCGTCTTGTACACCTCCTCCTGCTCCCGCAGCTGCTGCACCTCCACGGAAAGCCGCTTGGCGTTCTCATCCGCCGCCAGCAGCATGGCGTAGTCGTCAAGGAGTGAATTGGAATTCTCCTCGAATTCCTCGTCAAGCTCAATCGCCTCCACTAACGCCGCTGTCGCTTTTGCATGGCCACCGTGCCTGCGCTGACGTCGGTTGTTTTTGCCCTTTCGGCCCTTGTGCTCGTTTTTCCCGCACTGCGTCTCTTCCTCTGCTGGCGGATGGCCCACTGCGGCATGTGTGGCGGTCTCCACGTGTTGTTGTGTGCATCCGTCGTCCTCACCGTTGCTGTGATGATTATTTTTGCTCTGGAGACAAGCCTCCACCTCATCGGCAAACATCACACGGCGAGTATGTTGTGTGGCATTGTCGTCATGGGATGTGTTGGGTTTCGTCCCAACAGTGTCCATGTTGAATTCTTCTCCCTCTCGGTATGTATGCATGTATGTATCTATGTAAATTATCCCACTTTATTCCTAGATGCCTGTTGGTCTTTTTTTTTTATTTTTTTTATTATTTTTTTTTTTGCTCCGCTCCACAAATCCCGTGTGTCTCCGATAGTTTCCTTGCTGCAATTAAAACACACACACAAAAAAAAAAAAAAGGAAAAGAAAGCCACTCATATCTGCCACAGCATCCATATGCATACAACATACATGCATGTTGTAAGGCCACGTCGACAGCGGCCTCTCCCTCTTTTTCCGCCGCAGAGATGCACACAAAAAAAATAATAATAATAAAATTTAGAATAAAACCGAGACGTTGAAGCGGCGTTGATGTAAAAAAAAAAAAAAAAAAAAAAAAAAAAGAAAGGATGAATAAAAAGTGGGGTCACAACACGCACACATACAAAAAAAAAAAAAAAAAAGGAAAGAAAAGAAAAAACTATGAAAAAAAAAATAAATTGTGATTTGTGTATAATACAGTCAAACACACACACATACACACATACATATGCATGCATGTATGCACCGGGTACATTACTCCTATAAATGTAGATGTTCACTTGTGTCTTTTGTCAAAAATAATAAATAAATAAACACCGTCCGGGATGTCTTCTACTCGTACACTCCGCCCATCCCACCCATCGCTAAGACGATTCCCCCCCCCCCCGGTAAGCACCCAATTTACGGTAAAACCGACACGCACATGGACGTAAGGCCTATAAGGCACATATATATATATAGGCACACGAGAAAACAACAACAACAACAACAACTAAAAAAAAAATAAAAATTTGGTCAACGCCTCACCAGTCAATTAATTATTAATAATTTAATCAAAAGAAAGAGAAAATAAAAGACACAATTACATTTTCTTCATCATGTCATTATAACCGCATAAATATATTTATGCGGCAGCCAATCGAGTGTTCATGATGATTCCTTTTTATTCTCTACATTTCATGAAAAGTACTACAAAAACAAAACAAATAAATAAAAATAAAAATAAAACGGTGGGAAAAAGTGCAGGTCCAAATAAAGCCTCCCACCCCGCCCTCCACGTGTGTGTGTGTGTGTGGGGGGGGGGGGGGGGGAGAGGCGTGTAGGCGACTAAAACTTTGGTTTTGGAATGGAAACTATACAACGATGAATTAAACAGACACACAAAAAAAAAAGGAAAAAAAAGAAAAAAAAAAGTACTATTGAAAAATGTTTACCGAAAACACATGCATATATACATATATACAGAATGATAACAATGAAAGGTCTTCAGTAATTGTCCTACCGGCATGTAAAGAGGCACACGCAGACAACTCCCACAGACACAGGCACAGGCACATTGTGTAAATTATGTGGGAGAATTGCCCCATGGATGTCACTATTTCTCTTCTTCTTTTTTTTGGGGGGGAGGAGGGGGAGAAAGAAGAGGGGGCTGCTTGAGTCACTCCTTCGCCAGAGAAAATCCATTTGTTCCTTAATTGGGGTCATGCCGACTCCCTCTTTCTCGCCCTCTTAGCTTTTGCAGCACTCAGTAATAAAAAGCACCCATTTCAATTCAAATGGAGGTGCCATGCGATGCGCTGTCCTCATTCACCAATCCTTCTATTCCCCTTCCCATCCATAGTCAGAGAATTTATAGCCGCCATCGCAGCCAAACTCACCATCCCCATCATCATCGCTTGTCGTAGTGGACGAGTCTGGAAAATGCTGACGCAGCCGGAAGACGTTGGTTATTGGGCAGAACATCTTGTTGGGATCCGGTGCGTATTTGTGGGAGGTTGGGCGATAAATGCTGGACAAACTCAAAGAGGCGTATTGATCCGTAGAAAGACTATGGCGCTGCAGACTCTTCTTCGTTTCCTGCCCCTGATTGTCGTCGGCGTCTTCTACACTTTGCCAGACGCCATCCTGCTGCGGTATGGGCAACGTGGGATGCTGATTAAACACCTCTTTGTTATGTGGAGAACAAATGATCGGTGAATTCATCGGCAAAACTTGAGGCACCGCCGAGGTGCGTCTACTGCTACGCCGCACGACGTTTGTCACGTCACCACCCTCGGTGTTGTTGTCGCTACAAGCAAAACAGTCTTCTCTCTCCAAGATGAAAACGACACCACTGGAAAAACGATGCTCCCGTTCGACCTTGTACGCCCCGGGGTAGAATCCCTCAAGCAAATCCTCTTCACCGGTGCTCTCACTGGCAGTGGAACCCTCCGTGTGTTTTTCCTTCTGCTTGGAAAGGTAGGTGGCATTGGCGGCAAAGTCAGATGGTGGCAACGCTAGTGATGGGTCTGCTGGTGAGTAAATGGAAATTTTGTCATCATCGTAGTCCCCAAGCCATGCGACAGTGCTGCGGACGCGGCGGTGCCAAGACAACGGCGCCGGGGCGAAAGGGGCAATGGTGCCTGGAAGCAAGTTGCCCAAATATGCGTCATCAGCCCTACATGGTGGCGTAAATCCAGTCCTAACGTCAGATTCCTGTAAATTTGAGTCTTTATCTTCAAGGACGCTCACTGGAGGTGCTGGTGATGGTGATGGTGAAAAGTTGACCTCTGTCGTTGCTGGCGGTGGCGTGGGCCCATGAACATTAGTTTCAGCCAAAAAAATGAGAGGAGACGTCGCCTCGGATTTTAGCCGACCGAGTGGTTTTGAAGTCACCTCAGGCAACGGAGATGCGTCATTGGGACCGTCATTCGGAACATCCAAAAGTATCTGAGAGATGCGGGTGGCTACCTCAGCAAGAGTATTGGGTGACTCCACGCACATTGGGCATTCTTCCAGAGTTTCTGTGGACGCCAAATCCTTGATGCTCTGCACAAGTGGCGCCGAGCCATCGCTTGACCGCCTGTTGTCCAATGACTGCCGTTTCTTGAATATGGAAGCAGTATACGAAGAAGAACGTACAATTCCTCGAGAGGCCTGTGGAGAAATTGACAAAACAGACGCCCAATTCCTCTGGGACGAATCTTGAAATGCCCCCATAAAATCGCTCAGCCGGCGTTGTATTTCGCGGTTGCCCATCTCATTCTGCGGCTCGCTCTCCTCCGGGTGCTCATAAATGGCAGAACGTACAGGCCCCTCGGTTTGTTTCACATCCTCCACGGGCGGCGGCGCGTGATCCACCTCCCGCCCTCCTAATTTCTGAGGTGATGTGCATGCTTCTTCATTGTGGCTCGTGTACCCTGACTCAAGCGATACGACGTGAACATCTGTCGAGCCCTCTCCATCGTCCAGGGGCATCCTCGTTAACGCATCCTGCTTGGATCGCCTTCTTTTTCCCCTGCCTGACGAAGCGCTGAGGAGCATGTGATGTGGCGGTGGAGTGTGGTACCGTGTCAACGCCAGAGGTGCGTGTCGTATGGCCCTCTGCTGCTTCTCTGTGAGGAAGCTACGCACCGGCTCTATTTTAATTTCCTCACCAGGCAGAGCATCCTGGTGGAGTGCTATTTTTTGTGTGCTACTCGCTCTAAAGCGGGGAAGTGAACTCGACGATTTCTTCTCCATCTCCACCGAACTGCTGTTGCTGAGTGACGCATTGCCAACCACATTCGATGGAGGCGGCATGTCTGTGGGATTCAGCGTGACACTCCTCCGCACCTCGCTCGCCCCTGATCCGTCCAGACAGTGAGACGACAGGATCTTCTCACGCGGCTTTGAAGTTACATTCAACGGTGATGGCAACGGTGGCGACGCACTTTTATTCGCACCATACTGAGGTGCAATTTCTCCAGCGAAGCCCGGCCTCGGCATTTGCTCCGACGGCCTCTCGTCATGGCTCTCCATTTCGTTCCCACCCATCTTCTCGTTGCTAGACTCCGGTGGATGGTCCACTGCAGCTGCCATCCTGTCGGGGCCTGCAGCAGGGCCCGCCCCCGTATTCACTTCGCTCGGCCCATCTTCCCTAAATTCCTGGCATGATGTCAACGTGGCACACGCTGCGTTGTCCTGCACTGCAGCGCATGTGGCGGGAGACGCAGTGGCGTCCATGCCGTGTATAGACTCAGCTCGCAGTACTGGACAACATGGATGATGCGGGAGTGACGCCTCGGGCAAAGCGGCCAACTCACCCTCGCTGGGTAAGTGCAAGAGCGCAATCTCAAACGCCCTCCCGGGGTTAGGTGAGATTGCGGAACCGCGGGACGGCGATTGTTCCATTTTGCTCGGATCTAGTGAGGGCATTCGTTCAATAGATTTTAACGTTATGACACTACTGCCACTGTCGCTGCTTGTAGTCGTGACGCTCAAGTCAGAGAGACGTCGGCATTTAACTGCTGGCGGGGTGTCAACTTCCCCTTGCCTCTCCACATTACCGTCTCCCCTTGTGACTACTGTGTCTGTATTGTCGTCGCCTCCTTCCTGTGGGGGAATTGAACCCTCTTCTTCTCCTGATGCCATCCTCCACAACTGAGCAACAACAGAGAGACAAAAACAAGAAGAGACAAGGCGTAAAGTAAAAAAGTAACAAATGTAAACAAAAAAAAAAAAAACAGCGAGCGCGGCATAAACCCATAACGCTCATGTCATATGATACGGTGGAAATAATAATAATAATAATAAAATAAAAATACTACGTGGCCTCATGTACATCGCCGTTTCGTTGCTAAAGAAAGCAATACATGTTAATCTCTCTCTCTCTCTCTCTCTCTCTCTGCGTGTGTGTGTGAAAAAAAAAAAAAAAACTGATAGGCAAACAAACAGTGTATCGCGATACACCTTGTGCACTGCTGTCATAAACACTCGCGCAATAAATATGATGCATACATGAGAAAAGAAAAAGAAATAGAGAGAGAGAGAGAGAGAGAGAAAAAAAAAAACATTTATACAAAACGCAATAATTTGCCAACAACACAAATAATAATTTAAAAAAAAAAAAAAACTTAAATAAATGTAGAACTACTAAAGGGGAGGGGGATCATTATCAAGTCTCTTCCAAACCCATACACACAACATCCTCTCTCCCTCTCTCCATCCATCTCCAACTCCCTTTTGTTGTTGTCTGTTGTTGCTGTTGTTGCTTTCTTAGCTCCGCTGCATGTTGAGCTGCCCCAACTCATTTCGCGCACGTGCAAGTGCCTGCGGAATGGCCCGCATGCTGCAGTCCTGCCGCCGTAACGCCTCGGCAAAGGTCTTCTCAAGCCGCTCCAACATGGCGGCTCGTGCAGCACGGAGCTCCTTCTGCCGCTGACGCTCCTCCGCCCGACGCCGCTTCAGTGTGGCCAACTCGACGCGCAGCCGCTCAATCGTCTGTTGGTTCGCCACATCGCGCTGATGGAGTTGCTTCAATTCGTAATGCAGCGAGGCGGCAACATCCCGTGACTCCCCCGGCATTGAGCGACAAGTGGCAACACCACCCCGTCCCTCCATGTGGTCATCACGCTCTTCAAGCGTCAGCCTCAGTTGATGCTCCGCGCTCTCTAGTCGCCTCCAAACCGTCGTGAGTTCCTCCTGTAGCTGCCGCACC
>NW_001849428.1:38404-77945 GCF_000209065.1 Trypanosoma cruzi
GGCTGACGCGTGCCTTTTGCCCACCACTCAAGTTTACTCCCTGCTCACCAATCTCCGTCTCCACACCGTTCAAGAGAAGCTTGAGGTCCGATTCCAGCTGTGTGCAACGCAGCGCACGCCGAAAGCGAGCCTCGTCCATGTCGCTAAAGAAAAGAACGTTCTCTTTCAGCGTGGCGTTCATGATCCATGCCTGCTGCGGCACGTAGGCGATGTTTGGCACGGAACGGAGGAAACCCGATGTCACCTCGTGGCCGCCAAGCAAAGATTCAATCAGCGTGGACTTGCCGCTACCGGTGTCACCAACTACGCATGTAAGTTTCCCCTTCGGAATACACAGTGTAATGCCGTGAAGGAGGTCTTTTGGCCGCAGCTCATAGTACTGGCTGGAGCTTGTAGGCTCTGCACCATCCGGCTTCTTCTTTTGCGCGGCTCGCAGCTCCTTTGCATTCGGTGGTAGTTTTTGCGGTACAAATGTGGAGATGGTAGCGCGTGTGAACTCCGCCGCCACCGATGCCACAATGGGTGTATGCATCAGGTCTTTGATCTCTTCTGGTATCGCCCGGCTGTTGGCCGTATGCTGCAGAAGCATCTCCCGCATCCCGTCATCGGCATCCTCGCATTCAATGAACTTCGTGATGCGGCGCATGGACACAACAAAGCGAACCAAACCTGAAAGGGCGACAGGAATCATGACAAATGGTGTCTGCATGATTCCGAGCAGCGCAATGGCTGGGAACACAATGGCGGGGGTCAACTCGTGGCCCATCTCAATGTACAGCAAAAAGACAACCGCCACGACAAATGCCGGAATAGCGTTGGTGAGAAACGAGACGGAGACATACAACAGTTGCGAGGCACGCAGAGCGACGAGCTCCTCCCGTCGTCTCTCCTCAATGCGTCGAATAAACGACGGTTCCCACGACATAAATTTCGCTATTCGCACGCCGGAGAAAAACTCATTTGTCGCCTTAAGTCGCGCATCTGTCGCCCGCGAGAGTCGTCCGTACACGGTGTAGTAGCGGCGCATGAGAATTCCCTGCAGTGGCATAAAAAGAATAAGGACACCGAAGCCAGCAAAGGCACACCAGCCAACAAGGCGATACAAAAGCGCAAGGGCAAAGATGAGTTGCAGCGGGGCACCAAACAAGAAGGGTAGCATCAGTGGAAAACTCCTCGCGCTGTTCATGTCGCTGCTCACCATGTTGACAATGCGGCCCACGCTCATCTCCGGGTGGGAAAGTGCCTTTCTTAAAATGGTTCCACATTTCTCAAAGAGAACGCCCTGCAGTGCGTTCTGAAACGTGTAGCCGCTGCGCCATCCGAGCTGCGTCAGTTTGCTGCCAGCCGCACTCTGCACAAGTGTTAGGAAAGAAAAGGCCAAAACAAGCAGCAGCCCGTCACGCCAGCTCGGGTCCGCTGTCTCGATGTACTCGATATAATACTGAAGTACCACCGGCACGGCGAGTTGACAGGTGTCACGGAGCAAACGGAAGGGAATAAGCACGTAAACGTGGTAGCCAAGCGCGCTGAAAAGGGCGCGTGCAACAGACATGGGCTTCGGCCTCTTCTGCGTTGTGACCGGCATACCGCCCTGCCGCCGCTTCTTCTCCGGCAAGGGGCAATGGATGACAATGTCTTCCACGCGCTCACAGGTGGCGGTGGCGTTCCCGGAGGACGTGTTAAACAGATATTCACCCTCCACAACACCATTCGTAAAGGGCGAGCGGGACGCGTTCCTGCTTTCCTCCTTCAGGCGGTGAGTGGGCGGCACACGCCACTCCACCCCTGCGTAAAGTTGCCGCGGTGTGCGCTTCTGCTGCGCGTACCCCACCCAACGGAGCTCCCCCGCACTGTCACGGTCCCTGCGGTGGCGTACCTCTACGCCAATGTACGCATCCCACACACGACGTTGGAACCGCTGCTGCTGGAGGACACGCGACAGCATCAGGCCACTGTTGTATGCGCGGGACATGCGCGTTGGTCCTGGCATCTCCTCTTCACTCAGCTCCTCCCGTGCAGCGCGGAACATGAAGTCGCCTATCCATGTGTAGTACAGCTGACCACAAATCCAACTGGCGGCATCTTCGGGCTGCAATTTATACGGCGGCTCCGGTCCCCATAAATCATTCAGACGCTTCCGCCACTGATGTCGGCGTGTATTTAATTGCTGTTCACATTTCTCCAAATTTCTCATCGCCTTCTTAGCCCGTTCATCAAAAGAGCGTTGCTTGTCGCCCTCCTCCCCGTTCACCGCGAGCAATGACGCACGTGTCTCAGCATCAAACTCACGACCCATTTTGCTGGCTGTTCTCCCTATTCGACTATTCTTGTCGTTACTTTATATGTATATTGCCCTCTTTTATTTGCGTCTCCTTACAAATGACAAACCTACAGAAATACATACGGGATGCAGTATACACAGAGCAGTAATGCGTAGTTAATGCAAGGACAGTTATTTCTACAACTGTTGTTTTTTTTTCTTCTTCTTCTTCTTTTCCTTTTCTGCCCACACACACACGCACACAAATACGCCTCCCTCCTCTCACTTTCAGTCATTTATTTTCGTCTGAGTTTCTCCTCGCCTCCCCACACGGTGGCTGTTGCGTGGATGCAATAAATTATTGCAGAACACATTTTGAGCCTTACCCCCCCCAATTCTGGTGGTGTGCCTCACTTGTGTCTGCATGTGTTTCTGCCTGTGTGTGTGTGTGTGCACAAGAGGGGGCGACATGACAACGGGGGCCGTGTGAAGAGAAATCCTCCGCAGAGAGACAAAAAAAAAAAAGAAAAAAAAAAACGATGCCGGAAGCAGCGGTTGTATAAAAATAAAAGTAAAAAATAAAAGAATATCAACGCCACGCTTCAAACTTTTGTTTTCCCCGCCAAGACAACACGCACAACACCGCGAATCAAAAAAATTCACGCCTCCGCATTTCATTCATGAGAGATGATTTATTTTTTTATTTTTTTTTTTATTTTTTACGTTGGGTTTGGCCAGTGGGGGACCAAAGAAGAGAGTGTGCAGGAGAAAAAAAAAAAAAAAGAAAAAGACATACACACATGCCTGCAACACACGTGTATACATCAACGAGACAAAACACGCAGCACACACTCCACTGCACTCCACTGCCAAAAATAAAACAAACACAACACACACACACGCACACATCAAACATATAAACAAATAAATAAAGTTATCGTGATATCCATGAAACACCACCATAAATAATACACGTGCATACAAGTACATGCACGGAAAAAAAGGTATAAATATCCGTATAATTGGCTTTCGCGCGAATACGCTTTCAAGATACCTACACACGCAACCCCCCCACACACACACACACACGGACAGACAAAGAAAAGGTAGACAGTTGTGTTTCCTATTGTACACAACCGCACTAAACGCATTTAATGATGCCACGCATAGCATTAGACGCGGCGACGGACATTTTCGCAGCGGCCTTAGCTCCGGCGCCGAGAGTGAAGCACGTCATGTACATGCCAGCGCGACGAGAAAACGACATGGTGCGCTTTGTGGTGGTGGCCACTCGTCTGGTGCCTTCGGCTGCGGCGTCTGTCAGCTTCACTCCAC
This sequence comes from Trypanosoma cruzi, assembly GCF_000209065.1. NCBI lineage: Eukaryota > Euglenozoa > Kinetoplastea > Trypanosomatida > Trypanosomatidae > Trypanosoma > Trypanosoma cruzi. The sequence goes on from NW_001849428.1 coordinate 42,000, forward strand.
ATCCAATCGGAAACAACACGAGAGCCTCATAGCACCAGCCAGCAGCCAGGGCAGAAGTGTCAGAAATGGCAGTCCTGACGGCAATCATGGTTTTTGCACCGGCTAACTTGAGTGCTGACGCAGCGCAACAGGAGCTGCCAAATGTCATGTAAAGCTGAAAAAAAGCAACCTGAAGAGTGCCTCTGCCGCAGCGCACCGTTGCACCGACAGTAAAAAAAATGCTCAGCTTTGACAGCTGGATGGGATAGACGTGATTCACAAGCCAAATTAAACCCTCCAAAACACGCCTTGTGCTGCCAATTGCAAACCACAGCACCACTTTTCTTGAATCATGCAGTCGTTGCAACACACGCACGCAACGCACGAATACCCCCGCCGGCATAAAGAGAAGAAAAGAAATCAATGCGAAAGGCTGTGCGCATTGCACCACGTCATTAGGTCCGTCCAACGGCACGGGAGTCAGCGGATTCTGAGCCTCACACCATGTCTCCTTGGGGCATGGCGTCAGCCTACACGGTGACGGTTCGCGTAAAGGCATGTGGCGCTGTATGGGAGTGAAATGCCCCACCTCGTCTTCTAAATGGCTCCTGCATTCTGCCTTATTGAGCCACACCTCACCCCCCGCACACGCGCAGAGCAACGCGTAGTCCTCTTCGGCCCTTTTAGCGGTCTTTGCCAACTCCTTCTCCTTCTCCTCCTCTGCCAGCAGCCTTCCCTCAGCGGTGGTTTTGATGGTGCTGCAGGAATCAAATAAAACATCCCCGCCCGTGTTGATGCCAACTGACGCCGTGTCCGTTGGGGGCGGGTTGCTATTTTCCCCCGGTGCTTTGGGGCAATAAAATTTACGAAAAACACGTTGGAGGCCCCAGACGTGCTCTTCTATGAGACGGTGCATTGCCTCCACCGCCTCCCGTTCCAGTCGCGTAATCGTCGCCTCGGACTCCGGAAGAAGCCAAAGTCGCTCATCAAACTCCGTGGAGAGAATGGAACGCATCATCAGAACCTGTTCCACAATAATGTCAAAGCGCTCCCGAGACTCCTGATCTCTGTATAGCCGGCAAAATGCCCAGAGCCTTCGCCTCCTTGTGTGCTCATCATCATCAAACGCTTCCCACACCCCGCCAACGTGCTCCGTTGAGTGGGAGGAGCGTGGTGTTCTAAACCGCGAGTCGTAGGCACCACCGGGGTTGGAGAGCAGCGATGAGTCCCACGCAGGAGAACTGCCGCCCTCATTGTCTGCAGGAATCGCCCCCTTTGCCGTCGCCATCGCAGCAGCATCGGTAGAAGAGAAAAAGGGATCCCTGTAGCTGCTGGTATGAACGTCTGAATGAGGGCCCGGGTTCATCGCTTTGCGGGGCCGTAAATTTTTGTCGCTATTCGCCAAATACGCCCCTGGCTGTGTGCGTCGCGCTTTCACGGAGTTATCGTTGTGCATTCGCCGTCTGCCTCAACCTGTGCCGTGAACAACAAAAAAAAAAAAAGCCGGCACAAACTCCCCCTTGCGACAGTGTTTTTTATGCCAGGAAGAGTGCTGCTCGCAAAACGTGTCCCACCCTTCCAATGATAATTGCTATCCCACACACACAAAACCACAAACACTTGTATGTACACACACACACAGAGAGAGAGAGAGAGACAAACAGCAAGAAAGAAGGAAAAAATTAATTCGGCATGGCAAAAACCTCCCACAGACAGTTGTCACCAAAATGAAATTTAGATTGGAGGCTGCAAAACACAATGCTGCGGCCAATACAGAACCCCAGCTTTAAGAAGAAGCGTTTTTTCCTTTTGTATTTATTTATCTTTTTTTAAAAAAAAATGGTGCATAAGTAAATAAGACTTTGGGAGGGTCAACCACTAAGTAAGAGAGAGAGCCAAAGAGAGAGAGAGAGAGCCAATGGGTGCAATGGAACGTGTAAAAAAACGTCCAGAAGAAAGGGAAAATAATAATAATAATAAACACAAGCAAACAGCCAACATGTGACTCTCCACCCAACGCCTGCTTCTCGCCAGGTCACATTTTCTGTCGCTGCCTCAGTAACCCCCTCCCCCCACTCATTCCCAACACCAAATTGCGCCGTGGGAAGAGTATCGCGCACACATCATTGCGAGGCTCCTCCCTCACTTACAATGTCATTCACGGCAACAAGAGCACAAAAGCCGTATCCATTGCCAAATAAAGAGGAATAATAATAATAATAATAATAATAATAATAAGGAAGAACTACAACTACTAGTAAATGAATTAAGCCCAATCTTTTACAAATGATAGCGTCAAAACAATTCGAGACGAAGAATCCCCAAATTTAAATATAAATGCATCACTGTACAGAGCCGTTCCCAAGGTCACATAAATATATATACGCTTATCTTCGCCTGTGCTTTAACAGGTCTAAGCCACATTTTTTATTTATTGCTTTCCACGCCGCTGTCTCATCCTGACTGACCATTCGGCGCGATCTTCGCTCATGGGTCTCCAACAACAGAAGTTGAATACGCAGCTTTCGGAGAGACTGATTCAACTCCCGCTCTGCACCTCTACCGCCCGCAAGGGCATCACTTGTGTCTGTAAAATTGTTTGATACACATTGTAAAGATTCACGGAACTTGCCTCCTGCCCTCACGCCATTCTCTCCACAGATAGTCACTGGGGTTGGCATTGGAATGGCATATTTCGTTGTGCGTGCCGTAAATTCGTCGGGGATGCGTAACAAAGATAAGTTGAGTGAAGGCACAAAGTCTGGAAGCGGTGGCAGGGACTCCGAAGACCTGCACCATAACACGTTAAAGCACCACCATGGGTCTTCCTCGGCATCCCACCATCTATCATCATCTTCCTCCTCCTCCTCCTCCACCGCCTCCCTTTCCTTCTCCTGTTTCTCCCCATCCGTGGGACTTTCATAGCAGACATTACTATCCATCTTACCCCCAGTTTTAACCTCCTCCACTTTTTCACCGCTCTTCCTTGCGGCAAATTTGTGCGTCGCCCCATCACCGCTGCGCACGGTGGTTGAAGCCCCACTAGAGCGAATGCTGCTGCTTACCCCACAGGCGTTCATATTTTCGTTGGAATTACCCGTTAGCTTCATTGACGAGTCGGAATCTTGCATCCGCGGCACGCCTCTTTTTTCTAGTACAGTCCTCACGCATTTCAAGACTTCCCCCGGTGAGCCCGTCCGTTCTTCGGCCTCAACTTCCTCAAAGCAACTTCTGAAAGGCAGAGACACAACCGAACTTGAGAGAATATCCATTGAGCGTGACGGTTGTCTTAGCTTCGCTTCATCTTCCCCTCCTTTGGGCTTGGCCTCACTTGCCTCCTTTTCCCGCATGGGTTTTTGTCGTTCAAGGCGACGGTCACGCTCTTGTAGAACCATGAGGCATAGTTGACTGACCTGGCGTGCAAACGGCACCCCTGCGGAACCATTCCTAGTAGCATTGGTGGAAGAACCCTTCGCTACAGGAGAGACATACGTCGTATTGGACCGTGCAAAGACCGAAGTCGTCTTTAATAGCTGTTGCTGTTGCGATTGCTTCTGATTATATTTGTTATTGCGCTGGGGCTGATGGAATAATTTTTGAGAATTTGAATCTTTATCGCCCTCTGTGCCTTCTCTTGCCGTTGTCCGAGCCATTCCCTGTGGTGCGGATGTTGACGGCACGCAAGTTTTAGTAGATGCATTGCTTTCCCGTGCACCTTTGAATTCGAAAGCGTGTTTTTTTATAATATACATTGGACTGGGCGTCGTCGCAAGACTCAACTTTCCCCCGGTATTTCGTAAAGCCAGTGACGGCATCACGAGACAGCCAGAGCCCCTCCTAGTCATTTGTCGGATAAATGGCTTTTGTCCGGAGCTGCCAACAGCGGCGCCCACGCACAGACGTAAGGGTGAAATGGAAGCCCCCTCCTCTGTCTTCGTTAGTGAAGGCTTTCCTTGTAGGATGGGCGCCGACTCCAGACGTTTAAGTGGCGTTCGGGGTGCCGCTGTTGTCGAGACATCGCATGACGATGGATGGCTGTCGAGAATGGCTCTCGACTTCCGGCCTGATTCATTCCAGCGCCTACTGGCGGCATGCGCTGTGCCTTCACTAAAGGATACTCTTCGCCCCATCGAAGGCGTCCCTATGACGCGGCGGAGCTCTCCGCTGCTCCGCAACAATGATCGTTCAACAAATAGACATGTGTCGCTGCCACTGACACGTTGAGAAAACGTCCTGGAAAAACCGGCTGCTGGCGGCGGTGGGCGGGAGGATGACAAGGACGCTGAAATTTGCATGCCTCCACTGGCACTTCGGCGAAGCACCCGCTTTTTGGCCGGTAGTTCCTTCTCGAATGAAATTGTCGTCGCCGGCAACACGTCTGTCACTTCCCTGCGGAAGCTGCGAGAGGGTCCTGTTGCCGACGTCGGGCTTTCTGCCTTTGAGTTTAAAGGAACGCCTCTTTGAGTGCCCCGTCTGAGCAAAGACTGCGTCAGCCGGTGAGCTGCGCCGCCATAACAATCGCTAAGGTTTGATGAAGATGCTGCCGCCGCCGCCGGAGTTGAACGCACGTCGCTGCACCGCACCACCGAAGAAAGGGATGGCGCCGCATGTGACACCATCCACTTCAACGCCAGCTGCTTCTGCTCGGTGCAGGCATCGTCCAACATCCCTCTATCGACGCGTTATGTCCGCCCCTTCTCTCTCACTCACTCTATTTCTCTCTCTGCTACTAATTATTTTTCTTTTTTTTTTTTAAGAAAGGAATTGTTCACGTTTATTTTTCCGTGACAGTGCCTTCCTCGTGCCTTTTCTCGTTCCTCCTCTCTGTTGTACAGAGAAAAAAAGAAAGCCCTCACAGTACCCCAACAGGCCTCTTAGCCTACGTGTCAGCAAAAAAATTACTCTAAAAAAAGGAAGGGAAAAAGGCTCATCACAGGATGAGGGATTTAAAAAAAGAAAAAAAACAGCATAAAGAGCGAAAATGGCCACTCTTAAGTGTGTGTTTGTATTTTCTTCTCTTCGCCCACCACTTCTGCAGGTGGCTGCCAGTAAAGACCCATGAAACGTGATTGCACGAAGCCTGCAGTTCCGCATCGCCTCCCGCACACATGCACCCACACGCACACCAATTGGCGTTGAATTTAATTCCGTCGGCGCAGCACGTGCCCTCACCAAAACCCCTCTGCATCTCAGCCTCCCTTTTCACACTTAATGCTCGACTTGTGTGCATGGATGACCACCACGCATGAAGACGGAGCAATGTGCGGACTGGGAGACAGAACTCAACACGGCCGTGGCAATGCCCTCGGCCTGGCTGCAGGCTTTTCTCTCAATCATGGCGTGTCAATGCACCCATTCATTTTTGTTGTTTTTCCCCCCTCCTCCCCGCACAATGAAGGGGGCCGAGCGCAACCAAAGCCGTCCACTCACCCACCCACAATGTGTCAAGCCAACGTGCCGCCAGTAGCACATATCCATAACCAAAGGCCAGCCGAAGTGACAGAGGCGAAAGGCCCACTCATTGCTGCTGCTTGGGAGTTGACCATTCAGAGCCGCTATGCCACACTAAACGAGGCCCACGACGCGCCGTGGGCACCAACCCATACAGAAACAAAAGGCCGTTCCTGCAGACAAAAAAAAAAAGAACGAGGCCGCCACCAAAAGACATACGGCAATGCAGTGAAGCGGTGCAACAGCTTTTGCAAAAGATGTCTGGTGGAAACACGCGTCCCAGCTCTCCTCCGACCTCCACGAGGCACCACAAAGTCCAACACGCATGTAGGGCGCTATTCCGAGGGACGCTGTCGAAGAAAAAGCGTTCACCCTTCACGGTTCAACCCAGTCGGCATTCGATCATATCACCCTCAAAGTCTGATGTCAACGGGCACACATGTAAAAGAAAAAACAACATCTAATCAAATCACACACACAAAAAAAAAAAAAAAAGAAAGAGAAAGCAGAAAAAACAACAGTCAAGAACCGCTTGACACCAAATACTCACAAGAGGGCTCCGCCGCAACCAAATGAACGCACCCACGCAAAAACAATATCACGTCTACAGTGAAATGGAGGGTCACTCAGCCAAGGAGCAAAACACACACACAGAAAGAAAAAAAAAAAAAGAAAAAATGTAGCGTGTGAATGTATAAATAAATCCCCGCATTGCATACGTCAAAGAGAGAGAGGGAAAGAAAGAGCAAGACAGACAAGTATATATTAGCAATACTTCGTTAAAGTGAAAATCACCACCCCTTGCGTGGAGTAAACGCTCCCCTACTATCAGCGTGTGCCTCTTCTTGTCCCCTTTCCTCTGCCATTTCCTCCTCTCCTCCTCTCCTCCCTCTCCCTCCGGCCACCACCATCACCACCACCTCCTCCTCCTACCACCTCGCATGTAAACAAAAATGTTTAAGTGGCAATGAAATGGAAAATCCAAGTGCAAACTAAACAACAACAACAACAACAACAACGACCACTACTACGTGAAGAAAACATACAGGTACGCAATAAATAAGTATAAGAAAGATAAGGTTGAGCATAACTCTTCTCGTCAATGAATTTGAAGCCGTTTCTATTATTCTTTTTTCTTGTTTTTTTGAGTGGGGAGAAGGGGGGAGATTTCGGTTTTTCTCCTTTTTGATCGTTCACTCCATTTTTGTTGTTGTTGTCCACTCCTCATTGTATTGAACACCTCTCATCATCGGGCATGCACGGAAAGAAAAAACACGCGGCCCAAACCTTCTCAAGCAATTTATGCCTAAACGTACATACACACGGACTTGGTGGCTGTGCTGCCCCCCTTCATCCAAAGCAAAATGCATGTGGAATAAAAAAATATTGTTGCCAAAATGGCACTGCATACATAAGGCGCCGGATTCTCCTTCCATTGAACTCGTTTCTGTACTTTCGATTATTATTACTATTTTCCTTTTTGATAGGTCTGTGTGCGCATGTGCGGGACTGTGGCGTCTGCTCCTGTCGCACGCCTGTACTTTGAGAAAGAATTGATAGGTTGTTGTCCGTGCTAGCGGCGCTCAATCAGAAACAGGCTGCAGTTGTCCATGCCGATGCCCTCATCGTTGTCACTCGGTGCCACACACTGCGCAAAGATGCCGGCGGCGGAGGTGAGCAGCTGAGCATCCAGCGAGGCCGTTTCTGCGGCATCCACGCCATCAAGCAACGCGGACGCCTTCTGCGGCAGTGCCAACGACATCTCCCTTGCTTGCAGGACCGCATCCATCACAGACCCCGCCACATCCAAGTCGTTGGGTGTGTTGATAATGGCGTGATGCACTTGGTGCAGCGTGGCGCTATCCCACACACCGTCACATGCGGCAACGACACCCCACCGCGCATTGTCCTGCAAAAACGGCACAGGCATGATGGTGACATCCGGGACCGCAATAACCGCCTGTTCTTTGGGGCCTTTGCCGCCGCACTGCTTAAAGTCATAGTCGCCTAACGCCCGTGTCACAGCCAGCATCCCCTCGATGCGGTTTCCAGTGATGGCGTAACCTGCGGCCTTGATCCGTGATTCCTCCGCCGGATCCGTAATGCGGTGCGTAACGCTGATCTGCCGGATGCTACAAGGGGTGTACACGGCGGCCCCGCTATCGCCAAGGTTCGCACAAAGAATAAAGTTTGCTGTGATGCCAACTATACATGCGGTGCATCCGGTACACTGATAATCCCCTCTCATTCCCTCTGGACTGTGCCGCAGGTCATCATCGAGGGAGAGAAGTGCATCCTCCATGATGCTAGCAAAATATGCTCGAAGCATCTCCATCTCCCGCTGCGACACGACCGGTGAGGCGGCGTTGTAAAGCCTCAGATTGGATCTGGCCGAAAGGGCATCTGTCGTTATATCACCCAATCCACCAACATCCACCATGGAGAAAAGAGCCTGAGTACCAACCGGTTTATCGGCTGTCGCTGCAACAAAATTTGGCACCGGTGCCGCCTGTGGTGGGGACGCTCGACACGCGTTGGTGCTCTCGACATATCGCCGCAGTGTCTCCGACGTGAAACCAACCTCCGGCACGATGTCATCGTTGCTAACCTCATTATCTTTCTCGTCGTCTGGGCGACTCAACTGGCGATTAAATGCATTCTCCCGCGCGGCAACCGGTGATGCCTCCCCTACAGAGAACAGAGCCGTCGAAGATTCAAAATCTAGTTGGAAGAGAAGTGAACGAGCCTGCACGTCATCGTGTCGTGCGGATGCCATCGCTTTGCGTAGATGCGACTCAAAGTTACTGGCGGCAAGTTTCGCCACGGCGTCCCCTCCATGACCGTCAAACACACAAAACAACGCCATTGCTATTGTCTCTGGTTCCGCGTCTTCTGGTGAGTCTATTGGTTTTGGTGGTGGTGATGTGGCGTCCGTATCGGACAGCAACTGGGGGGAAAGTGCGGGAATGGCAACAACAAAAGCCGCCTCCGCATCTTCCTGCGTGGCACGCCAACCCTGCACCTTCGCTCCGAGTGAGACCAGCTTTTGGACCGCCTCACCCATACGCAGCACTTCACTCTCCGGTAGCGGTTTCCCACTGTCGCGTTGTGGCAAGCGCGCTATGGGCAATCCACCAGCCGCAACAGCAGCACTGGTGGTGGTATCAATAGCCACGCTCCTCTTTTCCAGAGCTAAGTTGTGATTCGCACCCGACATCAATCGCTCGTGTCTTGAATCCATCGGAAACGGCATAGGGGACGCGGCGGCCGACGGCGCCGGAGTCGCCGAAAAGTTGGGGCTAGCGTTCACACTGGGAGAAAACGCCTCTAACGCCGGCGATGCGTAAAGACTCAACTGATGTTGCCGATGGTTCAGCTTCTTCAGCTGAACTTCATAGCCAACACACGAGATATCACGGACAGCCTCCTTCAGATGTGTCCCGCGCGTGACGGCCAATTGATCCACCAGCGGATCGTACACCTCGGTGTATTTCCAAGTGAAACAGCGGCACTTCTCGCACCAAAAAATGCGGTCAAAGCTTGTCATAATATCAAGCAAATTCAGAAACAGTGTACATTTCGCCTCGCATTCCTTATAATGCCGCGTGACGTGTGAAGGGCATGTGGATCGCAGGCAATGCAAACACAGAAACGCAGCGGGGCGTCGATTGCAGTAAACACAGTGATGATACAGATCATGGGCATGGTATCTGCTATAGTCCACCCCGCGCACATCCTTTGCGATAAACTCCTGACTGCATTTGCACATCGATTGTTCCTCACCACTCACCCCTTTGTTGGCGCCCATGCAAGCTGCCTGGCTAATGTATTTCCCCACCTCCTCCTCGGCGGATATGAGCATGACACCCTTTTCAGCATCAAAAAGAAGACGTGCAGCCACCTTGCAATCGACCAATGGGTCCTCATCCACCGGGTCAGTCGCGTACTTGGGTGAGATGCTACCAAAGGTAAAAACATCATCGCTATCCCCCTCCTCCTCGTCAAATCGATCGTGCCTAGCGGAAGGATTCATAAAGCTACCTCGCCTCAACTCACTGCCAGGACCGCTATTGCTCTTGTTGAAGCTTTGTCCCCCTATTGTTCGAATACTACCTAACATAATTTCCATCTGGGTCTGGCCTTCTGGCAGCAACTCATACCGTGAGAGAAATACATGCTCCTCCGTCTCTAAAATCCCAATGGTGCGAAGGGAGCCCGTGAAGGAGTCGTCGTCCCCATTCATAAGTTCATCGAACCCACTGTCGCCCCTTACCTCACGGTTTGTTTCTTCATCAGGCATCATCTGGCTCGGCTGGTTGGCGTTAGGCATGAGTCGCTGTGATCGGTGGTGCTTCATCATCGAGAAGTAAAGGCTTGAAAAACTGCTCTTGCGCCCATTTTCCCGCGTTGCGGCAAATACGGAGAATCCCTCAAGTGCCGGAAAGCGGCTGGCAGACACTTCAACGCGTCCCGTGGATGAGCCAGACTCCAACTGACTGGAGGATTCATCCACATTTTGGGGCGTCTGCACAAGGTTGTCCTCAGCAGTTTTGCTTGCCATCGTGGCATCCTCACCCAGCAAAGGAGGCGTCTGAGAAGAGAAATAAGATGCTGGACGCTTCAGTATCTTGTCGCGTTCACGACGGTCTGTCCCACTTGTAATTCCGACAGAAGCCGCCGTTTGGAAGTTGCCTTGCGATGCCGAACTTCGCAATGGTGTCCGCCCTTCCTTATCCGGTCCTGCAGAATCATTACGACGCTGCTTGACCGTGGCGTTTGATTTAGGCGGTGGTGATCCTAAGTCTGCAGGATCCTCCAAAACCTCTGAAGAGCAAAGGACGTTGCTTGTGGTGCGTGCTACTTGGCATATTGTCACATGCTCTTTGCTTCCCCTCTTCTTTACAGTATTTACTTTGGCAGACGTTGAGAGACTTTCCGCGGTATCATTCCTCGTTTTTAAAGAACCGCTACTCGGCGAGAGAACTCTACTGCAAATAAGACGCGGCGATACAATCGGCGGCGTGACAGGGCCTGGGGCACAGCGAGAATTGTCCCGCGAGTTTTGGGTGCCGCTGAGTTTACCGGAGAGCGGCACGGCTTTGATATGACGGGGAGTTACGGTGCGCTCCAGAGAACTCCTCCTGCTTTCGGAAGACTCCGCGAAAGAGTACTGAAGTTTGTTGCTCGAGGCAGGGAAAGTCCACTGACGCACGAGGGCAGAGGAATCTCCCCCACGCGGGGTTCCCCATGAGCTCAATAAGACGAGCGGTGGCCCCGCGTCATCAGAAAGCTTTGCTGCCGGATTATCTTCCTCCCCTCCATCGAGGAGGCGCCGTGGCTGCCGCTCCAACTTGGCGCCATCTAATTCACGTGGGAACGGCGCCGTGGTAAAGCTGCATGCCTGCCTCAACAAGCGGCATCCACTGTCATTGGGCGTAGTCGTTTGCATCCACGATGTGGGGCTCCTGCGGAAACACGGGGACAGCGTCGTCGTCCGGCGTTGACGCTCCTTGAAAGACAAGACTGTCGATGGCTGCCTGAGCATCACGGCAAACGTATCCTTCCGGATGCTGTCGTTGTCGTCGTGTGACTGTCTCTCGCACGTCACTGGAGAAATCACGGGAGAAAACTGCGGTAACGAGGGTGTAGAATCTCGAGTATCGGTAGTCCCCGCCTTATCGTCCCCTTCTTCTCCCTTCATCGGTTTGCCTCTGCCTTTGCCAATCATGTGTGCATTACTGCTGATTCCCTCCCCGCTGTTGCCTCTCAAAAAGCTGATGGTTCCTTTCGGGACACGCCCGCAACGTCCAGCAACAACCCGTGGTGCCCCAGAGCTCTGTGGAGCGAGACCTGCGCTTCTTTCCTTCGAAGAAAATCGATGCAACTGTTCCGATACGCGCTGCCGTTCCTTAAAGGACAGCGCCATCATCTTATTGCCCGGCTTCTCTGCTGGTGATGGCGGTGGGGATCGTGGGTGCAACGGGGTCTTCACTGGTGTCACCGGAAAAGAGACTCCCTCCTTTAATGACAACCCCATCCCAGCACTGTTAATGCCCGATGATCTTGGCGATGTCAACTCTGGCAACTGAAATCTGGGCATTATTGGTGGAAATGCAACGGGGAGCGTAGAGCCGGATGATGAACCGCGTCGGTGCTGCTGCGACATATCGCTCACCTTTTCTGACGATGTCTCACTCCTCAAATATTGACTGTGAAGAGGAAGGGATACCTGTGATACGTTCATGAGGGGCGCAGGTGAGTTGCCGCCGCTGCTGTCGTCGGATCTACCACTCAAAGGCCGCATTCGTAAAGTGAAAAAGAAAAAAAAGAGAGAAATAAAAATTTTAAAAAAAAAAGGGGGAGGAAAACCAAGATGCACGCCTTAAATCAATATGTATGCACGAAGCTGTATGTATATCTGTATATCTGTATATCTGTATATCTGTATATATATGCCTACGCAACTAATGAGGTTTCCTTCTTAAGGCCGTTATGCCACACGCTGCCTTCTGAATGTTCCCTCGCAAAAAAACGCCACGTGGAGCCAACACGCTTTGCTTTTTATTTTTTTATTATTATTCTTATTATTATTATTGGTGTATATACACCGTCCTTTCGCGGGTGCACTTCCTTCTCGTTGTCCCTCCCCACCCCCACACTCTCCGTACCCTTCTTTCTTTATATTACTTTTTTCTTTTTTATTTGTTTGTTTGTTTGCTTTTTTCCCCTTCCCTCAATCCTTCGCCCCACGTCAATGCGGTGTTGGGGAGCGAAGGGAAAGTGTAAAACACAAATAAGTTGAAGACTACAAAAAAAAAAAAGAAAAAAACTTCACGTTCAGCCCCCTGAAGCGCAGCCACTCCTCCGGTGAAGCGCAAAAGGAAAAAAAAAAAAACTTTTGGGTTACTTGTGCTTCTGTGCGTGTGTATATATATGTGTGTGTGTGTGTTTCTGGACGGGTGGGTGACCGATGGGGTTTTGGACGACCTGCGCTTTCCCACCGCCTCACGCTAATGCCGGCCGATGACTTCCTACGCTCATCGCATGCCAAAACGGAGAGGGAAAGAAAGAGAAGAAGGAGGCACACACTGTAAGGGGAAACAAGAGGAGATGGCAGTATTGTCCGCATGCAACCACAAGCAGGCATTTAGACACAGAGTGGAAAAAAAAGAAAAGTGGCAAGAAAGCAGAAGCATACATGAAGAAAAAAAGGGGGTTTCGTTCAGTGGAAGCAAGCAGGACTCCTCACAGATAAAATAATAATTAAAAAAAGAGGAGAATAAATACGTAAACAAACAAAAAAAAAGACCAAACGGAGCTCGCGATATCGTTAATAAAATTTATGCTGCAAACTACAAATAAGGGGCAGGCCTGTAACCATTCACACAGCATAAATGTGCACCGGAAGTCGAGGGATGAGATCGATGAAGTCTCATGACGGGTGTTGCGCAGAAAACAACCACAAGAAAAAAAAAAAAAAAAGACGACACGCCGCACTTTCATATTCACATGTTCTTTGTCTCTTCCTACGGTTGCTATATAAATCCCATGCGCGTTTCCTTTCCGGTTGTCTGTAAATGTGTGTGTGGAGAAAGTCTCGGCACAACCCAGCAAGGCACGCATGTATGTGTATATTCTGTATGGAGGCTACATTTATGTGTTCCCTGCCCTTGTCCAACGGTCCCACCTCACGCCGTGTGTGTGGCATCTCCTCCCCCGTCCTTCACGTCGCCGCCGTCGTCATCATGACTGTCGATATCATCACGTTTTTCCTCCATCGCGGGCTGCGTCGTGGGCACGTGAACGTTGAACTCATACCCCTCAAATGCGCGGCTGACTGGGTCACTTGGGTCGCACGGCTGATCCAACTGTGCGATCTTCGTGCTCTCATGCAGGAATCGCTTGTCGAAGTACCGGAGGTCGTTGCGTCTGACATCCGGCACAAACTTCGGTCGTATCTCGCGCCGCAGAAGCTTGTCAAAGTCAAGTCCATTAAAAAACGGGTGGGCACGAAACTCTTCGCCGCTCGTCATGCGCTTCAAAGGGTCCTTCTCCAGCAGGCGTCCCAGGAGTGACTTCAGCTCAGGCGAAAACCTCGCCGGACAGACAAGCGGCTTGTGCAGAATCATCTCGTACATCTCCGCCACGTTCGGTGAGTAGAAGGGCGGCATGCCGTCCACCATCTCGTACAAAAAGGCCCCGAGGCTCCACCAGTCGACGGCGGTGGTGTGGCCGGACTTCTTCACCAGCTCCGGCGCCATGTACTCTGGGGTGCCGCAGAAGGTGTGGGTCCGCACGTCTTCCGCCACGTCACGCTTCGCAAGGCCAAAGTCCGTCAGCACCACGTGTCCCTCGCGGTCTAGCACGAGGTTCTCCGGCTTCAGATCGCGGTAGAGAACACTCTTGCTGTGGATGTACTCCACCGCCATACCAATCTCCGCCGTGTAGAAGCGTGCACGATTTTCATCAAACCGCTTGCAGCGTTGCAAGTGGAAGAACAGTTCCCCGCCGCACAGAAACTCCAGCACAAGAATGAGATGTCGCTTCGTCTGAAAGGCGTAGTAAAGCTTCACCACAAACGGGTGGGAGATCTCGCTGAGGATGAGCTTCTCGGCATTCGTGTGGGGCACCAGATGATGCTGAACCACCTGATCCTTGTCGAGGATTTTCAAAGCGTAAATCTTTCCCGTCGCCTTGTGCCTGGCTCGCATCACACGCCCAAAGCTGCCCAACCCAATAACCGTCAGCAGCTCAAAGTCTCGCATAGACACATTTACATTTTTATCAGCACCACTTCCTGCGTACAGCACCTTCTCCGTACTCTCCAAGTCATCCTCAAATTCCTCATCCCCACGTTGCTGATGTGCCTTCCGCACCTGCTCCCGGATGGCTTCCACCCACTGCGTCTTCGCGGCCTGACTAGAAGCAGAGAGCACGTAGCCGCGCGGCAGAAATGGACCAACGATACAAAAGGCATGTGGGTGAATCGCCACGTCCATCACCTTCGCCCCGGAAATGTCAATCTGTCCAGTGAGAATCGAATTGGTTGGTTGGGCATTACTGCTGCTGCTGCTACTACCGCAGTTGTTATTGTTGTTATTATTTTTACTATTCATATGACTATTGCTGGAGCTGCTGTTGGCACCATCACTTGTACTAATGCCGCTGCCTGTACCTCGTCCCCGCCGTGCATCCTTCGGAAGGGACACAGATGTCAACCCCTCATCGGCCTCACCGTTACTCTTCGCCCTGCCGTAGAGCAACACGGTCCCACGCAGCTCAAAGTATCGCATGTGTAGCTTCTCCCCAAAGAAGGTGGCACGCTGGCCAAGTTTCAGCAGCCATCCCGATATCGCTACTGGCACCGCAGGCACCGCACAGCGACGGCAGACACGCTGCTTCTCCGTCAGCGACCATTCGGTGAGGATCGTCTTAAATTTCAGGCATTTGGAGCATGTCAGATAGCCACAACGACGGCAGTGATGTCGGGTGAAGCGTGCCACCATCGCCCCGCACACATCGCACACCTGCGATGCATCGTCCGGCTGCCACAGCTTCCCGCCGCAGCCCTTCGTGGGGCATTCCCAGCGCTTCGGCGGAATCGTCCTCCGCGGGGACGGAAACGTCACCCCGCACTTCAGGCACTTTGGTGTGAACACACGTCGCACCGTCTCGACATTCTTTTCGCTCGTCGCCTTCGCCTGGGAGCCGCCGCCGCCTTCTTTGCCGTTGCCGTTGCCGTTGTTGTTGTTGTTGCCGTTGTTCTCACTCTCTCCTTGAGTGCCTCTCGGGTCGACAGTGTCCATTTATTTCTTTTTTTTTACGTTTGTGTAAGCACGACACGTGGCCGTCAATCAACAAGGGCCAGACCTACAGGCGCACTACACGACACCAGCACTGCGCTGCCGTCACGCCCAGGTGTTGCTCTCCTCCCACACACACACACACACACAGCGCCTCTTGCAAAGCCTACAACTCCTGTCCTTCTTTTTCCCCCCTCTTTTCCGCTGGAGCACCGATGATGGCACAGTAACGATGACTACTGGACAATTTCCCCAGCCACAACAAGCAAGAGGAAAATGGAAAGGAAGAAGAAAAAAAAAAAAAGAGTGCATGCACACGCCAGGCACCTCCGCCTCTCCACCCCTCTTTTCACGGCTGAGCGGCCATCAAAAGGGACACTCCATGACCGTGACACCACGCAGAAGCCAAATAAAAATCAAACAAAAAAAAATTTATTAAAGGCGGCATGTAAACTCTCATGGATCCACGATGTCAGTGCGTAATGCGCAGCCGCGATGGCACGACAAAAGAAAGAAGTTATGAAAGCAAACAAATAAATACAAAAAAAGAAAAAAAAAAGATACGGGCGCCACCTGTCACACCCCTCCCTTTCTCTCTCCCTCATGGCCACTTCCCAAAGTAACCGCCCCGTGCCGCTCCCCCCCCACACACACATACACACACACACACACAAATATATATATATGTATATAATTACATACCAGCACACATAAATACATGTATTCTCCTTCCTCTTTTTTTTAATTTATTTTTTGTTTTTCACTACTTTCATCCGTCCCGTGCCGCACGTAAAGTGAAAGGGAGGCGCCCCGCACAAAAACACACACCGCCACTGTGCTGCTCCGATCAATAATAAAAATAAAAATAAAAATAAAAATAAAAAATGTAAATAACGGGCAAACCAGAAAAAAGAAAGAAAGAAAAAAAAAATGTGGAAAAAGACAAACAAAAAGAAATTCAAGTTGAGTTATGCGAGAGGAAAATGGAGGGGCTGGCGGTATATTTATATTTATGTGTGTATATATTTATGTGTGCATGTATGTGTCGATTCAATCCTTCGTGGCGCACAAAAACAGAGAGACGGGGTTTCCCACCACACACATGCACACATGCAATTACTCAATTCGCACCGCACGTGTACTTATGTGTCTCCTCAGGCACGACTGCCGCTTCTCCCCCCCACCTCCCCACCGCCTCCCTGCACATGTACATGTGTGCATATATGTGTTGTTGCGTCACTCCCCCAATATTCACTTCCACATCCCTCACCAAAAAAAAAAAAAAAAAACAGATAGAAATGCATATGTATTAGTCCTGTTTATTGTCTTCTTCCTTTCATCCTCCTCCTTCTCCCCCCGCTTCCTCTCCCTCTCGCTGCCGTTGCACCGTACCGTTCATTGTCGTTGTGTCACAGTACGTGTGGGTCAAAGTCTTATTTCTCTTGCTGGGGGACAAAAAAAGAAAAAAAGGAGAAAAGGACAAGAGCATCTCCCCACCACATCCCCTCCCTTCTCTTTTCCGCTTCTGTTTTTTTTTTTTTTTTTGTTGTTGTTTCCTTTACGAGGCATCAACGCCACCGCCACACTCATGTAGCGTCATGCATATGTACACACACACAAAGAGGGAGGGGGAGAGGCAGATTGAGTGCATACATACACACAAACATACACACACACAAACAGACAGATGTCACTGCCCAACTGACCATTTCCTTTTCGCTCCCTCACCGTCCCGCTCTCCCCTTGTCACACGTCCGTCCATCCATTTTTTGTTGTTGTTGTTTTGTTGCCTTCCGATATATATTTATATTCATTTGTTTTTATTATTGACATCGCATATATATAAAGAGAAAGAGAGAGAGAGAGAAAAAAAAAATAAAAATAAAATAAATCCAATCATCCCACACACACACACACATATATACACACGGTGTATAATATATATTTGTATATCTCTCTGTGCGGATGTATGAACGCCGGAGGGAGAGGGGGGGGGAAAAAGTAAATGGCCAGCGGAAAACACAAAAATAAATCAATAAAAACAAAAGAGAAAAAAAAAAAAAAAGTAAATGCGGAGCACATATATATATATATATTTTTATATAAGAGGGAAGGAGGCAGGAAAAGGAGGGTTTCATAACAATCCGCCCCGCTCCCACGCATCGTCAGCCATCCGTCCCTCAAAGCGGCCACACTCACACACTCACTCACAGCCTCCATGCCCGCCTGCCTGTGGGTGTGTGTTACCGCCACAAGTGTGAGAAAAGGAGGGGAAGTGAAGTGAACACAAAACACAAAACACACAAAAAAAAAAAAGTAAAATAAAAATCGCGACGAGGGGAGAACCGGAAGGAAGAAAAAAAGAAGTTTCAAATCCCGCGTCCACAACCCCCACCCGACCCGCAAAACACACAAAAAAAAAAGAAAAAAAAAAACGCATAAAAGTAAATAAAACTCACGAGGGAAATAACACGTGTCCGTGTGCGCTTTTGTTTTTGTTTGTTTTTTGTTGTTTTTTTTTTATTGGATGAATGCCCCGTCAAACAGGGGGGGGGGGGAGAAGCAGTGAAGCGGAGGAACACACACGCACCCACACACCGAGATGCGTGCTGGGAATGTCAAATAAAATAAAACACAACAACAAAACAAAAGGGAAAAAAAAAAAAAGAAAGAAAAAAGAAAAGAAAAGTACATCAAAAAAAGATAATAATAATAATAACAAAAGGGAAAAAAAAAAAGAGAACGAGGTTTCAATAATAAAGGCAAAAAAAGAAAAAACCAACGGTGCCAAGATATCACTTCATCCATCATCAATATTGCTGGAGCCTAATAGACAAAACAGGCAAACACACCGTCATTGGACACCCCGATGTACATACGTATACATACATATACATACATACAGGTAGAGTGCACATATGACCCCTTCTCTCTCCCCCTCCCCCATTGTGTAGGCACACTGCCCCTGTCCATGCCACACTGCATGCCGTTACACACACATATGTATATTCATGTATATATTCATGCCGCACGCTGACGCATGATTTTCTTCCTCTCTCTCTCTCTCTCTGCCGTGTGTATTTGTGTGCACATGTGTGCCCTCGCCATGCAACACGTCCCCGAACGGAACGCCTGAATGGAAGAACAGCGCGGCAGAAGAGGAACAAAAAAAAAAAAAAAGAGGGTGGTGGAGGGGAAAACAAAAACACAAATAAATACGCAGAAGGCGGTGTCGTCCCGTGGGATCATAACGACAAGTCATCCCCCCCACACACCCACCCACCCACCCACCCCGCCGCCCCACCAGAAAAGAAAAACGAATAAATCACAATCAATGGAAAAGAGCCAAAAATCCAATAAAAAAAAAAAAAAGAAAGAAAAAAGAAAATTTTGTAAAAGACACGTACAATCAAGCAGAAATAGAAAGGACAAAACAAAAAAATAAAATAAAAATAAACGGCACAATAAGATCAAATCAAACCACAAAAGAAAAAATAAATAATAAATAATAAATAAAAAAAGCAAAGAGGCATAAATGAGGTTCTTTAAAATGTATGATCCTTACTCATCCATTTTCTTTTTTTTTTTTTTTTATTTATTATTTTTACTCCTCCCTCCTCTCGCTCTCCCTCTCCTCATATATAAGTAATATATACATGTGTGTGGCTGCTATATACATATATGTGTATGTATGTGTATGTGTATGTCTGTGTATTGACACACGAGGGGAGAGAGAAAGGGAGGCAGTCATCACAGAACAGTGTTATGTATACTTGTATCTCTATACATCATCTCAACAATGTCTAGCACGCATGTACATTTGGAAATAAAACATTCGTACAAAATGTACATGTAATGTCTTTTTTCCTTTTTTCTTTGTGTCTGTCTGTCTGTCTGTCTGTCTGTGTGTCTGTCTGTGTGTTTGGTTCGCAGCCACGCCAAAAAAAAAGGGAGGGGTTATTTATAAACGTCCATACAATTTTGTTTTTTTGTGTGTATTTGTGTGTGTGCGGGAAAAAAGAAAAAAAAGAAAAAACATATGAAAAAAAACTTTTTTTGTTTTGTTGTTTGGCCATCTTTTTTAAAAGTAAAAGTAAAAATAAAAAAAAAATTTTGTTCATTTCTTCTAATTGACGCTCATGTTTACTACTTTTTTCGTTTGTTTGTTTTGTTGTCATCATCGCCGCCGCTGCGCCCCTCCTCCCGCGTTGAATGGAAGGGGGAGAGGCAGAGGCAGCAGGAGCCCCTGCAGCATATAAAGAGAGAGGGAAGTACTGAAGGGGGGGGGAGGGAAGGAGGAGGAAAAGGGGCAGTTGTGCAGCCACGCGGTGTTGACATCCCACACGACAACTCCCCCAATTCCTCCTCTTTTTTTTTTGTTGTTGTTTTTTCTGAAGGGTCTCCAATCCAATCCCCTCTTTCTTTCATTCATTCATTCGCCACCCCACAACAGCGTGTTCCCCGCACATGTTTGCGTACATTACAGAGGCACTTATGTACAGTCATCGTCGTCACCATATTATTAATAGTCATCGCCTCTCTTTCGTTCTTTTGTCCCCCTCCTCTCACCGGCACCCCTTTTTTTTTTTTATTTATTTATTTATTTATTCACGTGACGTGTGTGTGTGTGTGTGTGTGGCCGTCTCCAATACATCTCTCTCTTCCTTCTTTCCTTCTTTCATCCTCAATTAATTAATTAATTTCTTCATTTCTTTTATTTTCATATTGTTTTTTCCTTTTGATAATCTTTTCCTTTTTTTTTTCTTTTCCTTTTTTTTTTCTCTCTTTTTTTATATAAAAGGGGCTCCGTTCATGCACGCCGTAAATACAAATGCCTGTGCATTGTGCACGTGCATGTGCGTGTGTGTATGGATGTGTCCTTTCTCCCTTCTCTCTCTCTCTCGTTTAATATACAGGTATATATATACAGGTATCTCCTTCGTCTTTCTTTTCATGTCCATTCATAAACTCCTCCCTTCCTTCCTGCCATCCCTGCCACCACACAACCACACATACAGGCAGGCAGGCAGGCGGGCAAACAGGCAAACAGGCAAGTATAGGTGGGCGTGTAATGGATGCAATTATACATAAATAACCCAAAAGAAGAAAAAAGAAAAAAAAAAACAACGAGGGGGGCAGCTGTTTTTGGGGAGGTGGGAAGGTGGGTGTATGTGTAATGTGTATAGATGATAAACGTGATCCTTTAATAAAAATAAAAATAAAAATAAAAATAAAAATAGAAATGGTACTTTCATAGATGTCATACATATACATACATGCACACATATACATATATATGTGGCTCACTCTCCCTTCTCCCTGTCTGTCTGTTTTTTCTCTCCTCTGCCCTGTGTGCATGTCTTTATTCCTCCCCTCCCCCTTCAGTACCTCCTCCTCCTCCTCCTCCTCTCTATATATAACACCACTGTGGCTATGCGCATGGGGCACCTGCTGAGGCGGCAACCGGGAATTGGCAGAATGACAGCACACACACACACACACACAGAAGTACATAGATCGATTGCAACCACCTGGCAGCACATAGACAGAAGAGAGAGAGAAAGAGAGGGAGAAAAAAAAAAAAAAAAGATAATGGGCAAGGGAAAAACAAAACTAAAAAAAAGAAAAAGTGGATTGAAGGGGGAGGGTAAAAAAAAAAAAAAAGAATTTTTGTCGTTGTTATTGTTGTATGTGCATGTCTATCCGCGCGTACACATATGTATAAAATGTATGTATTTATATATATGTCCAGCTATATGTATAAATATAAATAAATAACTTTTTATATATAAATATATATATAAATACAAATCAAATTTAAAAAAAAAAAAAAAATGTGTAAAGAGAACAAAAAAAAAAAAAAAAGCTCAAAATATACTTTTGCCATCACCCTCCGTTTTATCTTTTCCTTTTTTTTTTGTTTGTTTTTTTTTCACGCTCCTGTCGGTTCAATTACCACCAAATGTGGCGAGAAAGTCACACACCTCGTCATCGTCTGGTAAATCCATCTCTGTATTGGTGTAGGAGAGAGTTTCCGGTTCATCCAAGGCGTTTGTGGCCCCGAAGGAAGCAAAGTTGCGGTTGAACATGGGTGTTGGCAGGCTACACCCTTCCATGCCGTCCTCCACCCGCATTTCTGCATTCAGGGAGTGCATAGAAAGAGGCAGCTCACTTGCCGGTTCTCCGTCATGACTCGTGTTATTCTTCGCCAAGTTCTGCAGCAACTCCTCCAGAGATTGGCGGGTGTGGAATAAAGGCGCAGCAGGCTGTTGAATAGCCGGTTTTTCTTCCGTGGATCTCTGCTTCTCAGTATCCCCTTTTGAAGCTGAAGCTGTCGCTGCCACATTCTTCCCAGACTCCTGCGTACGCTGCACAGAGACGGCTTGATGAGCCTTCTTTCCCGGCAGAACACCAATGCGAAAGACAACCTTGTCTCCAACTGAAAGTGCACGGAAGCCTTGCATTTGAATGTAAGACTGATGCACAAAAATATCCCCAACGGATACCGGCGTGCGCACCACATGCGCTTTCACCCCCGTGTCAATGTCATCCTTCGCATCCAACGTCTTCAGCTGCGTGGCGACACCCCCTGCTGTCGTTGTTGGTGGTACTGTTGTTTTCGTTGCTGTCGTCGTGGATTTCTGCCGCTGTTGTTGTTGGGGCTGTGGCCGAAGGGGGATCGAAGGTGAGATGACCTTGAGGTGATGTGTGGCCGTGAGAAAGCCAAAGCCACGCATCGGATTGTAGCGCTTCACAACCCCCTCGTACCACTCGCCAAGTTCATATCTGGTGCCATTCTCCTTCGACAAAGGATTGGATGCGACAAGGGTAGCTTGCGGGGGCAAACTCACAAAATTGCCAGGCGCTGCAGCCATCCGCGGGTTCTGCGAAGGCGAAGGTTGCAAGACGACGTAAATAGGCGGTGTACTCATCGGCGAGACGGTAGAACTCATGGATGACCGCATGGTGAGCCCCCACCCACTGCCCGAAAGGATCCCAGGCGATGTATCACGGCTCGTCAAGTTGCTTTCGCACTCTTGCCTGGATCCTTTTCTATTGTTGCTCTTGTCTTGCCTGGCGTGGCTGATGACGTGTGGAGCGGGCACGCCGCCGGGATAACTCGTTGTGCTGCTGCCCTGCGTAAATGACGGCGGTGTTGGTGGGTACGTGTGATACGACGGCGCCGCCAGCCGCATCTCCGCTGGTGGGTGGTCGGTGTGGCCCACTGGCGGCGGGGCGGGTTGCGGGTACGACATGCCGAGCGCAACAAACTGGGAGCCACCAAAGTCGTACGTGCCACTCAACGCACTGGGATGAAAAAACATTGGCGGCAACGACGTCAAAGTTCTCGGGCGCAGAATGACAATAAAAAAATTTTGTTTTTTTTTTTCCCCCCTCTCTTCTTCTTCTTTGGGGTTTTGCCTGTATTTTGTCCTCCGCTGACTTCCTCTCTTTTGTGTGGGTTTGTGTCTTTGGATGAAATGAGCGGCCTGCGGTGTTGTCGTCGTCCGGCTCCGGGAAGTGAGAAGCGGAAAAAAAGAAGTGTCCGCGTAAAAAAAAATGAAGTGTGCGCTGCTGTTGTCTGCTCCCTTCCCGTGTGGTTTTCCTCCGCCTTCTTTCCTTTTTTTTTTTTTTCCTTTTTTTCCTTCTTCGTTGTTTCTTCACCTCTTTTGTGGGTTCCTTGCAGTCCTACGCGCGTGTATGCGTGTGCGAGTGTTTCTCCTTTTGTTGTTGTTGTTTTGGTTGGCTTTTTTTTTTTTCCTGTTTTCGCACTGAATTTATAAAAGGGAAGGCGTGTGCCGGCGTTGAGACGTGAAATCACTGCGCGGTGCCAACAAAATGTATAAAAGAAAAATAAAAGAGAGGAAAATAAAAACCATGCATGTCAACGTGAGAAACAAAATCCCAAAAAAAAAAAAAAAAAAAACCAACGGGGTCGCATGTGCGGCTCTCATTCTTTCTTTAATGAAGACGGCGTCCTTCCGCCCGGCAAAACATTTTTCCCCCACCCCCACGCCACCCAAACAAAAATAATAAAAATAAAAATAAATAAATATGTCCGTATGCATTTATGTTGGTTGCTCTGCCAAATGAATGCCAACACCCCTCTGCCTCACACACACACACACACACATGTATGTATATATGTATATATGTATATAGAGGATCCATGCCTCCAGCATCTGTTACGAAACGAAGGAGCATAAAATCTCCTTCCCACAGACGCCGCAGAGCGCCCGCGTGTCGCTCTGTTGATTCAGAGCGCTGTGAAACTCCTGCTGAGCCACCTGCTGCGCCGCATCCGCCGCCTCAACGTCGACGCAGAGTAGTTTGAGACGAGTCTTCAGCTGCTCCACATCCTCGCGCCGCAGCGTCAGTGTTTCGGTAGAGTGACGCACAAATGTCTCCAGTTCCTCCCGTTGCTGCAGGAGTTTCTGCTCCAACAACGCCGGTGAGTTCATCCTTTCATCGCTGTTCTCCTTGTCATTTGTCAATTCCTTCTTCTCGCCCGCATGTGCTATGTACATTCCTCCGTCTCTCTCGTCCTCCGTCGTCTCCGCCATCGAGTTCTCTGTCCCCAGTTTATGCTCCCCTGTGTACTCACGCAACTTCTCTTGTAGCGTCTGTACATCCATCTGAAGGGCCGCCGCCTCCTCCCTTTTACGCGCCACCTGCGCCTCCAGAGACAAGAGGCTGTTCTTTGGCTGCCACCACTGCAGTAACTCGGCATGCACAGCAGCGGAATTGGCGAGGTACTGCCGCTGCAGTTGCTGCAAAGAGTTCTTGTGGGCATGGCTCTCGGCCTCTGCATCGCGTCGCGGCCGCCGAACCGCCTCAACGTGCTGCTGCTGTGCCTCCGCCTCTTCCTTCTGTCGTTCCAAAAGAGAGCGGATCCGCATGATCTCCCGTCGAAGTGCCTCCAGGCGCGGTTGCTGTTGACTTCGGATCGCGTCGCGTCTAGCCTGGTTGCTCTCCTGTTGCTGACGAACTGTCTGTGTGAGTTGGGCAAGGCGCAATTCCTCCTGCTGGAGTGCCTGTTGCGCCCGCTGTAGCGCATCGTGGAAGCTGTGAAGGGCATCGGTGGTGGTGTGATCCAACGCCCCCAGCATCCCCGAGTGTCCGTACGCAAATGCGCAAAAAAGGAAAAAAAAAAGAAATAAAAAAATAAATAATTGTGATGTAACGTATATTTCTCTCTGTTTCTTTGTTTGTTGTTTTTTCTTTTTTTTGTATCTTTATTTTGTGTTGTGTTGTTTGTTGACCCTTATTAAAAGGGTTTTACTTCGTCGCCCTGTCGGAGTGCAGCCAAAACACACACAGAGCGACAGAGTGACAGAGTGAACGGTGTTGAAAAGTAAAGGCGAGAGCATAACAAAAGAGAAGGGGTGAGAAAGAGGAGGAGGAGGAGTATATCACCATACGTGGGGTCTGCCTCCCATCCAGTACATGCATGCATACCGGCATGGACATGTGCACAGAGAAAGAGAGAAAGAGAGAGAGAGAGAGAGGAATCGGGCCATCCGGAACACGCACACACGTGCACTAAGAAAAACAGAGAGAAGAAAACGGCACCGATGCAGTCATCCTGCTGCAAGCCGAAAGAAAAAAAGAAACAAAAAAAAGTACAAAAAAAAAAAAGAATTCAGTCACAAAGAGATCTTCCCTCACACTGCCTTTTTAAATCCGTCGTCTGTGGCTTGAAATCCTCTCAATTCATCCCTCAGTGCCTCCTATTACGCCAAAGAGAAATAATGTACAGAAAGAAAAATGAAGTAAGAAAGAGAAGTCGTAAGAAAAAAGAGAAAACCAAAAACAAAAGGAATCCAGCAGTGCTTGTCCATCCATTCCGCCTTTTACCCCCCTTCTCCTCTCCACTCATACAAACTCTATCGTACAGCCCCGTGAGTTCACCTCAAAAGCGGGAAAAAGCGATCGATTCAGGCTGACACGCTCAAAGGCAACGCCACAGTCAACATCGTCCCGACGGAACCGTATCGTCTGCGTCACCGTGTCAAGAGAGCAGCTGATCTCCTCACCGATACGCACAGCAGCGGCATTATTATTTGTAGTATTAGTAGTTGCGCCATCATTGTTGTTGTTGCAGTGACTCAGCGGTTCATTCGTGGTGATGCCAGGAACAGCGCGCTGAAACGCACGGTACGGCACGTCCACCATCCCCTGCGCCGGACAAAATAAAGTGCCGCGGCCCAAATGCAGATAGTAGCAGTTTGTGTACCGCAATGAGTTCTGCGCCGGGCCAAACCCCTCCAGAGGCAGATAGCGGTCAGCAAACCCTACAAGCAGACCATCGCAATGCATACACACCCGTATTGTGTACTCGAAACACGACGGGGCAGCAGACTGCTGCGCAGTGAGAATTGTTCGGTGGTCCAGTGCCCCGAGCGCGGAGACCGTCATGGTGTCCAATACACCTGGAAGCAACAGGCGCTGCAGACGTGTGCCGTTGTTTGACACCTGTAGGCGCCCCCCAGTGAAACCAAATGTGTGGCGTGGGTTTGGCCCACGGATTCCTCCATTCACGTAAAGTTGACGCGTGGCGCTACCGTTCGCCGCCACTTCACAATCATCATCATTTTTTACTCCTCGAGGAATCCGAGGTGAGGGCGATGTGAATGAAGTGATCTTGTCGCCCTTTAGAATCCCAGCGTCACCGCCAGCGTGGCCAGTTGAATGACTCGTGCGAGACGGCTCCCCGCTTTGAAGACGCTCCAACACCGTGCCCAGCCGCTCCGCTACGGCGGTCGCAAGGGGCTCAGTGAGAGGGTCACACCGAAGGACGGCCGCAGAGGCCATACGCCGCCGCCCCGACGTGTCCACATCCCGCATCTCCTCCAGCAGAAGGTGCAGCATATCCCGCTGCTTCCTCAGGCGCTTCACGAGTCGGCAGTTCTTCTCATGGCCCACAACGCCGGTGGCATCTCCTGAAGTGATCGGCTCGACAGTCTGCAATAAATCGTTCAGCAGAGTCACGGCTTCCATCAGCTTCACGACGCACTCCGCGGCAAGGCGGCGGTCTCTCCCACGGGAGGTTTCTTCCCTAAGCGGTGAGGTAGAGGTCAGGAGTTGTTGTTGCTGCTGCTGCTGTTCTTCTTCTTCTCGCCGTGGCCTCCGAAGAGCGTATTCTCTTGCGAAGAGCATTGCCTCCACCGCATAATCCACCTTCGCTGCTAAACTCCGTAGCCGCGTGTCCGGCGACGTGTCCACGTGCCCGACGGACCTCGCCAAGAAATCGCGGCGGGATGCCTGTGACTCCACCGGCTGAAGCCAACTGGTCCCCGCCTGCGGAGCAGAAGATGAGTGCCCGCCCGTCGCATGCGCAGGCAATTCTGGCAAGTCGCGCAAGCCCGTCTCTCTTCCATCCCGCAAGAACAAAGACCGCAACGCGGCCGTGTCATTAATGCAAGGCTGCTGATTTTGTAGTGGTTGTTGTTTGCTCACGGCACTCCTGGCACGCTGCGCCTGGCTGTTTGCATCGCGTATCACCGCCTCGAGTCGCTCGCACCGTAAATTCCCCCCATCTCTTTCCTTCTGCAGTTCCAAAAGCTCCGCACTCATCGCTGAAATATCCGCAGCTGCCTTGCGCAGCAGTCGCTCTGCCTCATCGTTGCGCAAAATCTCCTCCTGCAACTCTCGCCTGCATTCCGCCAACTCTGCGGCATCGGCGTCAATTCTTTTCTGCAACTCGCTGATGTTATCGTGAAGCCGCCTTGCCTCCTGCTGCTGCGCTCCCAATTCCGCCTCGGTTGCGGCGCTTTCAGCCACCCGCTCCTGACGCAGCTCTTCATATCGTTGGCGAAACGCGGCAAGATCTGTCTGCAGCTGCCGCAGGGCAGCATCGGCGGCGGACTCATTCGCTGCGATAAGAGCCTCAAAACGCGCCGCCTGATCCTTCAGCGATTGTGTCGCGTCTTCACGGCAACGCTGCAACTCCATGCGAAGATCCTCCATTGTTTGTTGTGCCTCCTTGTACTGCAGCGCCAGTTCGTCCGCCCGACGGCCCTCCTCCTCTGCTGCACTTGTAGCCGCACATAACCGTCGCTCGTTGTCTTCCGTCCTGCGCTGCATTTGTCGCAAAGACGCATTCACATCTCGCATTGCCTTCTCCTTTTCATCGTAGGACTGCCGCAACTCCTCTAACTCACGCTGGGTTTCTCTCAGGCAATTGGAGGCCGTTGCCTCCCTTTGACTGGCGGCGGCAAGCTCGTGCTCGAGTTCTTCGATTCGCCGTTGTTGCCGCCGCTCGTCTAATGTATGTTGATGCTGCAGCGCCTCCGTTGCGTCTTTCAGGCGTTGAATTTCCGTCGAGAGTATCTCCACCTGCTGCGCACGTAACTGCAGCCCATCCAGCGCGTCCTTGTTGGACGCCTTGGCCCCATCGTAGGCCCGCCGCACAGACTCCAGCCGCTCCTCGGCCCCTTTCGCGCGATCCGCGGCCCGACGCGCGTTCTCCTCCGCTTCCTCCCGCTGCACCAACTCATCCCGGAGCCGCTGCTGGGCTTCGCGCTCCTGCTGCCTCAGCGCCTCCATCTCCTCCATCCAGCGCCGCGTCTCCGCCTCGCGTTCACGTCGCCTCTTCTCTTCCTCAGCCTTACGCCGCTCTGCGGCCTCTTGAGTTTGCCGCTCCAGCTCCTCCCGCCTCACGCGGCGCCTTGCCTCCCTCATTACCTCGCCTTCGTAGAACTTCTCCAGGAGAGAGCTACGCTGAGCTCGAGCCCCCGACGTCTGCGGCGGGCTCAGTGTGCGGTTGAAAGGATCACACTGACATGGTGGGGAGTCTGACAGCGATGGCAGGTCGCTGCTGGAATCATAGTCCTCTCTTGTGCGCGCGCTAAAACTCTGCAGCGACGCAGACCGCTCCTCTGGTCGGAGCAGCGTCATCCGCTCCCTCCACGCGTTCACGCGCAGGTTCTTCCATGACTCTAACTGCTGCAAACAAATACGACTTCGCCGTGCCGCCTCTTCCTCCGCACAAATACGACGAACGACAGATCGACCCCGTGCATCAGCATTTGGCGATAAACAAACCTGCTCCTCACTAACATCATAAGAATTTCCCACCGTATTTTTCTTTGGTGATTTGACACTCACCGGGACATGTGGAGGAAGCAACGACTCCTTAGCCACCACACTCGCATGCGTTCCGTCCCTTCTTCTATCGCCACCATGGAGGTCTGAATGCATCTGTGAAGGTTCAGTGGTTTCAGGCATCCTTTTATTGTTCTTCTCCTTTTTACAATGCGGTGATGTATTCATACATACACGGCAATAATGCAGGTAAAGGTATATATATATATATTTCCCTTCTAATGACTTTCTCACTGCAAATGGGGATAGATCTCACCACCAGCAAAGGGGCAAAATGTCGGCAGCCGTACTTCACTCCTGGTGACCCCCTGCTGTTCAAGGGAGTGAAACAACAGCAATGAAAAAAAGCAGCAGCAAAAAAAAAAAAAAAAAAAGAAGATGAAAAAAAAAAAGAAGTGGGGGGAAGCAAGCACAATGGAATAAAAGACATTTCTTCATTCTATAAGCGTTGGAGTAATACACATACGATTTCTGTTTTTATTAGTAATAGTTTTGGCGGCAGCAGAATTCGTGGTGGTTATCATACCAGCCATTCGTGCTGGGCATTACTGGAAACTGTTTTGCTGCTGCATTCATATATATGTATATATGTATTTTGTTCCCCCTTTTTTTCATTCCTTCACTTTTTTCTTTCTTTCTTTCCTTCCTTCTTTTCTTTTTTTTTTCCGTTTCTACCGGCTGGCCTCCCTTAAGGCAACCACCCTCATTGATAGTTCCAACCACAACAGCAGCGGGGGAAAAAAGGAAAAAAGAAGAGAAGTTCAAATAAAAAATTGTTGATGGATACGGCCAGGGAGGGAGCAAACAGACCACAAATAAACCACACATATAATAATATACACATGTATTTATATAAATGCAAGCAGCCCTTGTCCTTGTCGTTTTCGTCTTTTCGCTGCATCTTCTTCCCTCTCCATAACATGCCACTGACTGTTCCTTGTTTTTTCTGCTCCCCTCCCCCCTTTTTTTTTATTTTATCGTGTTCTTACACCTTTTGTGTGTGCAGGAGAAAAAAAAAAAATCCTGTCGCATCCGCACAGCCCCCTTTGGTGAATGATATGATCCTTCCCTTCTCGTTGGAGTGAGTGGAGAATGGAGTGTCGTGCTCTACAGAAGCCGTGCCTCCCCCTCCCACTTCCTCCCGCTCCGCCTAAATAATAATAATAATAAGAAGAAGAAGAAGAAGATGTCGTCGTTGCCGTCCTCATCTTCATCGTCGTCGCGTCACTTCCGGTGCGTTGGGGTCATCGTCCAGTTTGGTTCCCACAGAAAGATGAGCTACAGAAAGACCCGACGCGTCAACGGCTGGACGGTCAATGTACACGCACTGCTTCGGTGGCTTCTGGCTTGTGAGACCCTCGCGAATGCCTGCAGGGATGCTCATTACGGTTCGACAGCGCGGGCACATCGCAAGACTTGTGTTCTGTGGCAGAATAAGAATGCAGCGGCAGCACACACACGTCACACTGAACTGCTGCACGGGGGTGATGGTTGTGCACATCGGGCAGCGCACGGAGGGGGCGCCGATGGGGTACGCCAATGTCACTTGACATCCCTGGCAGACAATTTGTCCGGTTGACTGCGGCTGGTGCGGCATGTGAAGGAGATACGCGATTGTCTGTACAGCCCTTTCACACACAAGCACACACACACACACTTTCTCTCTCTTTCGCCTGCTGCTACTACGCCCGCCTCGTTGCGTCCCCCAACACTCTTCCGTGCAGGAGCTGAAAGAAAACCAAGAGAGAGAAAGAGACAGAAAAAGGAGAAGGGGGAAAGAGAAAAACAAAAAACAAAAATGGAGGGGGGTGGAGAGGCGCTCCTTTTCACCTTTCACTCCTTCTGGTTGCGTGCCGGCTATAACAACGGCTGCGGCCTTGGATGCAAAGACGGCCTGTGACCCGCAACACCCGCTCCGTGGCCCCCTTTCAAACTAAAATACAGAAAAGAAAAAAAAAACTATCAAAATGAAAAATAAAGTGAGAAGTTCCCCTTTTCTTTTCTTTTTTCTTTTTTTCTAAAAAAGAAACTTTTTTCTGTTTCTCTCCTCCTACCGTTGGCTCGTGGATAATTCCCACCCTGCAGAAAAAGGGGAGAGGCAGAAAAGAGAAGGGGATCGACCCAAAAATGGAAATAATAAATAAATAAATAAATAGAGAGAAATTGAGATGCATGCAGGCAAAATAGAGACATGTGCAAACATGCCATACAGATGGATGAATTGGGCCCACCAATAAACACGACGCTGCATGCAGCAAGTGATGACACACACACCCACCCACACACACCCACACACACCCACACACACACACACACACACGGACACACACACAGACAGAGAGAGAGAGAGAGAGAAAAAGAAAAAGACAGAGATGGCACATGAATCTAAATCCGCAAAGGAAAAAACAAAAAATACTTGTTTCTGTCCGTTAGTAATATTATTAGACTTTTGTTTTTACCCCTGAAGAAGGAAAAAAACAACAACAACGACAACAACAACAAAAGAATGAAAAAAAAAAATTGAAATGGGTTTATATATATATATATATAGTTTCTGTGTGTGTGTGTGTGTGGGTGGGTGTGATGTATGCGTGCCCCTCTTCCTACTCGAGAGGCCTTCTCACATTGCATCTTCCATGTTGTTCTTTCTGTTCCGTTTTTTTGTTTCTTTGGTTGGTTGGTTGGTTTGGTTTATTGTTGTTTTGTTTTTATTTCGTGTTTTTTTGTCTTTCCGTCAACTGCTGCTGCCTGGTTCATTTATTTCCTCCTCCTCCTCCTCCTCTCTGTCTTTCTTTCTCTGTCTAGCGCAGATGCCGTCACGCGTAAACTAGTCTTATTATTTTTATTTTTATTTTTATTTTAGACGGACGTTCATGTCATTGCATTCCTCACAGGGTGCGACTCCCTCCTGTGTTGTGGACGGCACTGCCTCCGATGCATGAATCGTCGTCTCCTCCTCCTCTTCCACCTCCTCCACCTCCTCCACCAGCAATGCCACGGATGCATCTCCTCCATGCACCATCGATGCTTGTTCCGGCGCGCTGCCCTCATCCGCCTCGCTGTTCTCCTCCGCATCATTATTGCCATCCCCGCATGCATACGAAGGATCCTCCCCTTGCATCGCCTTCAACTCCACAAGCACCTTCTCCAGGCGCCGTTGCTGTCCAACAAAACGGGGTGTGATACCAATGAAGTAGCGCATGCCATCATGTTCCACTCGACGAATGACATAGCGGTCCACATGCACCAGGGCCCGTGTGATCGGATCCCGCACCCAGTGCTCATCGGGCTCCAAGAAATCACGTGCCTGAATGCATATTTTCTTAATCCACGACAAGAGAACCTCCTCCACATTCGTCTGTCTGTACGAGATAAAGTCACACTGCTGTGCCTCCGGCGCACTGCCACGCCGCCGCTTCTCGCTGTTAGAAGGCCCACTATTCTCACGGTCAAACGATACATGCACCCAAAAGGCGCCTACCGGCGCCTCTTTGGGATCCTGCAGGAAGATGTTGCTTGTGTGGTTGCTGGTGTAGTTCGCTTTCTGACTTGACTGCTCCGACGGGCTTGGCGGCTCCTTCGCAGACAGAACCCCGTAGTTAGAAAAACCTCGACGCGTGGAGGCCGCCTCAGACGATGGCGAAGTGGCCGCCGTGGAATTCATGCCGCCGGAGTGTTTAATTTGCGATAACAGTAGCTGCTGTTGTTGTTGTTGTTGTTTCTGTCTTTCTGCAATCTCGCGCGGTGTACTGCAACGCAAGATGTCCCCCTGATACAACCCCACAGAGGGCATGTCGTGCGCCACGACAAACACATCGTTGTGCAGCATTGGTTCTGGCACGGTCATTCCAGCCCGCAGCAAGCCACGGTAATTCCAGAAGCGCGGCAAGGGAAAAGCCTTGCTATCCACCGTCAGCGACAACTGCTGCGCCAGGAGGAGGCACCCACGACGAGCATATGCCGCACTGGCCCAAACACACAGCCGGCCATCCTCGACCCAAATGCGAAAGCGACTTCGACGACAAGCGAGAAGAAATGCCAATTTGGACTGCTTTTGTTGTTGCGACGTAGTCGTTTTCGGAAGAGAGCCTTCATTGGATGCCTCTGTCACCCACGCCGGGAGACGCACGTGTGACATATTCGTCATGGAAAGATGCTTCAAAGGTGTCGTCTGAACATTCACACCAGACATCATGAGGATCGGCAATGTTCCTTCCGGGTTGGTGTTTTGACTGGTATGATTGCGCAGCCATTTCATCTCCGACGGCTCTGCGAAGAGCTGCCGTGGGGACGTCGCGCTCGGTATGTCTTCCTCAAAAAGAAATGCATCCGCATCGAATTTCCCCACATACGTGTCACCAATATCCGCGCAGTCAGTGGTGGAAGCAGCGCCGCTGCCACCAACCGCACTACTTCCCCCTTTGCCACCGCCACTGCCGCTCGATCCGCCGCGAACCGGCCGCGCTCCACTCCGAGGCGTGCCGGCGTCAAGCAGACTTTGAAGTCGCACACGCATCTCCCGTACAAATTGTAAAATAGGAATGTTGGAGATGGGTACACGAAGAATAAATGGCACCATCGGGATGTATGGTGCCCTTATTCGTGCCTCCAAGCACTGACGAACGTACATATGGACCGCCAGCATCACAACATTACCGAGAATTTGATCCCCAACGTCTTTATCCACAAACATAGTGGCCTTCAGCATGTGCTGCTCGACGGTCTCCCCATTGACGGTCATTGGAATGGTTGTGGGAAAGAGTCCAAACATTCCAAGCACCTTCACGGTGGTTCCAAGAAACTCCACCCCCTCCTCGGCATGTGGCCTCTGGGCATCATAGCGTGAAATAATGGCAC
The DNA here is from genome assembly GCF_000209065.1 of Trypanosoma cruzi. NCBI lineage: Eukaryota > Euglenozoa > Kinetoplastea > Trypanosomatida > Trypanosomatidae > Trypanosoma > Trypanosoma cruzi. Next base: position 75,197 of record NW_001849428.1, read on the forward strand.
ATGGAACCGGACGAAGATAAAAGGCGGCCGGTGACGTCACATGTGTGCCATCTTTGTTTCGATGCGTGTGTTGCTCCTTCCCTTGCATGTACATGACAGCATCCCTGTAGCCGGATACGTAGGCATTTAACCCCGTGCCAAAGTATTCCTCATGTGTACTGCTAGGAAATTGCCGAGTGGACCTCCGTCTTTCTTGTTGTTGTTGCTGCTGCTTCCGCTGGTGTTGTTGTTGTTGTTGCAGCTGCACCATATATCTTTGCCTGAGCTCCTCATCCGATTCACACATGCAGTATTCCGTCTCTCTTATCAGTCGATGATAAAGACCCTCAATACTGTCCGTGAAGGATTTCTCAAACAGACCGTCCTTGTCTGGTCCATCAGGATCGCTCAGGTCCAGACCGTACGCATGCGCTATTGTCTGGCAGTAGTAGTCCGAATCCCAGTCTGTGTTCGCAGGACGCACGGCACGGTAGTAGTACTTCGCCGTGCGGTGGTGCCGTGCCTGGTAGAGCCGCTCAAAAAGAGGAGAGTGTTCATCCGGAAAGAACTCGGCGGTAAGTGGGATGAGAACCACCTCATTCCGCCGGTTACGTCCATGTCGGTGACTGTACACCCCCCGTCGCTGCGTCTCTCGACTCGGCAAGGCACCCATTTTGCACCGCCGTCTCCCTCTTCTTTTTTTCTTTTTTTTCGCTCGCCGTGACGCCCACAAAAAAGCCGGATGTGTGCGGACAAACGGAGGAGACGGTTCTGGAGGCAAATCCAAAAAAAAAACTAAACAGCCAGCGCCCCTTCCCTTCCCTTCCCGCTGATTACTCGCGATTTACTCGTGTGATGTGATGTGCCTGTGCCCCCCCCCGATTCTTTTTTTTTTTTGGAGAGAGGGCGGGGGCCGGTGAATCGGCAGGTGCTCAACAAACAAAAAAAAAAAAGAGGCAAAAAAGGTGGAGAAATTTACTTTTTATTTATTTTGTGAGTTTGTGTTTTACCCTCTTCTTTTCTTCTTGTTTTTACTGTTTGCGGGCGGAAAACAAGACTCGGCCTTCTCCTGGGATGTTTGCGCCCCCACCCCCATGCCAACATTGACACCGGACACAGAAAAGAATGTGGTGGAGGCGAACAGATGCGCAGGTGCGATGTCCACAGCAGTCATGTAAACAACAGGCCATGCATCCGTACAGGCAGGCAGGCAGGTGGAAAAAATATATACAAAATAGAATAAAATAGAGACGCACGCACACGTGTAAACGTATGTAAATACACACATGTGTGGGTGGGTATATTTTTAAGATGCGGGTGTCGGCAGGAAAACTGAAAAAATGAAAATAAAGAAACGGAAAAAAAGTGAATTAAAAATTAAAAATTGAACAAAAAACGAGTGGCGTCAAAAAATTATCGTCGCCACTCTCGCACACAGCAAGAGACATACATACATACATACATATTACAGTGGCCGCTGTATACATGCATAGGGTGGGTGAGACAAGCAGAAAAAGATGGAGGGAGAAAAAGAAGAAACGGGAATAATCTTCTGGGCCGCCGGCTGGATCCTGAAATTATTTACAAAAAACAAACAAGATAGAGAAAAAGGGGAGTATCGAAGAGGCAGTTAATTGCCTCAGTGTTTCCCTCCAATAATATATATATATATACTGTTGACCACTCACGTGGCCTTTGCACTCAGTGAGTGTATGAAATATTATTTCTTACGACGTGGCAGACTTTGGGCTCCTCCAACCACAAGACCCCGCCACGAGGTGGGGATCAAAAAGGGACTGAGTGGGTGGCAAAATAAAAACAAAATTTATCTTGCCTCTGTCTGCTCCCGGATGCCCTTAAAGTCTTTTTTTGCCAAAGATTCATACGGTAGAAAAGCGTCGTACAGAAGAGCATTAGTTCCATCAGGATATATGTGCATACATATTATCCATCAATGAAGGCGGCCAGCTCTCCCGCGATCATTTTCCTCACAAGCTCCCAGGAAATATATCCAGATTGGGAGGGAACAAAAATTTTATTTTATTTTTTCCCAAGAGAAATTTAAAAAAAACCATCAAAGTAAAAAAGCACCAAAAAAGAAAACAAAAAAAAATTCGCACAACATTTAATTAAAAAAGCAAACATGTCAATAAAAAAAAGTAAAAAAATAAAAAATAAAAGAAAGAAATTCGAAAAAACAACAAATTGGGTACGGAAGAAGAAAGAAAGAAAGAAAGGAAGGAAGTGACATGTACTGCAGGCAGAGCAAATAAGGGAAAGCCAACGCGTTTGAAAAAAAAAAAAAAAAAAAAGGGGAGGGAGAGAAAGATATGTACATCCACATATGTGTGTTACATGTATGCTCCACTGATTATGGCAGCTCCCCATGAAAATTTTACTTCTCCCTCCCTCCCTCCCTCTCTTTACATGCGCGCAGCAAACAAAACACGTTACTTCTGTTCAGTCACAGGCGACATCAATAATTTACATATAAACAAAAACATTAATAAAAGAGGGGGAAATAAGAAGGAAGAAAAAAAAAAAAAAAGAAGGTGTAAAAAAAATAAATAAATAAATGATGGAACGTCAAATAAAATAAGAGAATACAAATAATGTATGAATATGAATGTGTTTATGCATATGAAAGTTTTGGTGTCAAAGTTTGCGTGTGTCCGTGTGTCCGCGCTTACGTGTCCATGTGTCCATGTGTCCATGTGTCCGTGTGTCCATGTGAGTCTCCTCTCCTTCCCCTTCGTCATAAGAGGTGGCG
>NW_001849428.1:78045-87512 GCF_000209065.1 Trypanosoma cruzi
TCCATGAATCCATGAATCCATGAGCCCATGAGTACATCAATCCATGAGTCCATGAATAAATGAATCCATGAGTCCATGAGTCCATGAATAAATGAATCCATGAGTCCATGAGTACATGAATCCATCAGTCCATGAATCCATGAGCCCATGAGTCCATGAGTCCATGAATAAATGAATCCATGAGTCCATGAGTCCATAAATACATGAGTCCATGAGTCCATGAGTCCATGAGTACATGAATACATGAGTCCATGAGTCCATGAGTCCATGAGTCCATGAATCCATGAGCCCATGAGTCCATGAGTCCATGAATAAATGAATCCATGAGTCCATGAGTCCATGAATACATGAGTCCATGAGTCCATGAGTCCATGAGTACATGAATACATGAGTCCATGAGTCCATGAGTCCATGAGTCCATGAATACATGAATCCATGAGTCCATGAATCCATGAATACATGAATCCATGAGTCCATGAGTCCATGAGTCCATGAGTCCATGAGTCCATGAATCCATGAATCCATGAATCCATGAGTCCATGAGTCCATGAATCCATGAGTCCATGAGTCCATGAATAAATGAATCCATGAATCCATGAGTCCATGAGTCCATGAGTCCATGAATACATGAATCCATGAATACATGAATCCATGAGTCCATGAGTCCATGAGTCCATGAGTCCATGAATCCATGAATCCATGAATCCATGAGTCCATGAGCCCATGAGTCCATGAGTCCATGAATACATGAATCCATGAGTCCATGAGTCCATGAATCCATGAATCCATGAGCCCATGAGTCCATGAGTCCATGAGTCCATGAGTCCATGAGTCCATGAGCCCATGAGCCCATGAGTCCATAAGTCCATGAATAAATGAATCCATGAATAAATGAGTCCATGAGTCCATGAGTCCATGAGTCCATGAGTCCATGAGTCCATGAATCCATGAATCCATGAGCCCATGAGTACATGAGTCCATGAGTCCATGAATACATGAATCCATGAGTCCATGAGTCCATGAGTCCATGAGTACATGAATCCATCAGTCCATGAATCCATGAGTCCATGAGTCCATGAGTCCATGAATACATGAATCCATGAGTCCATGAGTCCATGAATACATGAGTCCATGAGTCCATGAGTCCATGAGTCCATGAATACATGAGTCCATGAGTCCATGAGTCCATGAGTCCATGAGTCCATGAGTCCATGAGTCCATGAATACATGAGTCCATGAGTCCATGAGTCCATGAGTCCATGAATACATGAGTCCATGAGTCCATGAGTCCATGAGTCCATGAGTCCATGAGTCCATGAGTCCATGAATACATGAATCCATAAGCCCATGAATCCATGAGCCCATGAGTCCATGAGTCCATGAGTCCATGAATCCATGAATAAATGAATCCATGAGTCCATAAGCCCATGAATCCATGAGTCCGTGAGTCCATGAATACATGAGTCCATGAGTCCATGAGTCCATGAATACATGAATCCATGAGCCCATGAGTCCATGAGTCCATGAGTCCATGAGTCCATGAATCCATGAATAAATGAATCCATGAGTCCATAAGCCCATGAATCCATGAGTCCATGAGTCCATGAATAAATGAATCCATGAGTCCATGAGTCCATGAATACATGAGTCCATGAGTCCATGAGTCCATGAATCCATGAATCCATGAGCCCATGAGTACATCAATCCATGAGTCCATGAATAAATGAATCCATGAGTCCATGAGTCCATGAATAAATGAATCCATGAGTCCATGAGTACATGAATCCATCAGTCCATGAATCCATGAGCCCATGAGTCCATGAGTCCATGAATAAATGAATCCATGAGTCCATGAGTCCATGAATACATGAGTCCATGAGTCCATGAGTCCATGAGTACATGAATACATGAGTCCATGAGTCCATGAGTCCATGAGTCCATGAATACATGAGTCCATGAGTCCATGAGTCCATGAATACATGAATCCATGAGTCCATGAGTCCATGAATACATGAGTCCATGAGTCCATGAATCCATGAATACATGAATCCATGAGTCCATGAGTCCATGAATCCATGAGTCCATGAGTCCATGAGTCCATGAGTCCATGAATCCATGAGTCCATGAGTCCATGAATCCATGAGTCCATGAGTCCATGAGTCCATGAGTCCATGAATACATGAGTCCATGAGTCCATGAGTCCATGAGTCCATGAATCCATGAGCCCATGAGTCCATGAGTCCATGAATACATGAATCCATGAGTCCATGAGTCCATGAATACATGAGTCCATGAGTCCATGAGTCCATGAGTACATGAATACATGAGTCCATGAGTCCATGAGTCCATGAGTCCATGAATACATGAATCCATGAGTCCATGAATCCATGAATAAATGAATCCATGAGTCCATGAGCCCATGAGTCCATGAGTCCATGAGTCCATGAATCCATGAATAAATGAATCCATGAGTCCATAAGCCCATGAATCCATGAGTCCGTGAGTCCATGAATACATGAATCCATAAGCCCATGAATCCATGAGTCCGTGAGTCCATGAATACATGAATCCATAAGCCCATGAATCCATGAGCCCATGAGTCCATGAGTCCATGAGTCCATGAATCCATGAATAAATGAATCCATGAGTCCATAAGCCCATGAATCCATGAGTCCGTGAGTCCATGAATCCATGAGTCCATGAGTCCATGAATACATGAGTCCATGAGTCCATAAGCCCATGAAACCATGAGTCCATGAGTCCATGAGTCCATGAATCCATGAGTCCATGAATACATGAGTCCATGAGTCCATGAGTCCATGAATCCATGAATAAATGAATCCATGAGTCCATAAGCCCATGAATCCATGAGTCCGTGAGTCCATGAATACATGAGTCCATGAGTCCATAAGCCCATGAATCCATGAGTCCATGAGTCCATGAGTCCATGAATCCATGAGTCCATGAATACATGAGTCCATGAGTCCATGAGTCCATGAATCCATGAGTCCATGAGTCCATGAGTCCATGAATACATGAGTCCATGAGTCCATGAGTACATGAATCCATCAGTCCATAAGCCCATGAATCCATGAGTCCATGAGTCCATGAGTCCATGAATCCATGAATACATGAGTCCATGAGTCCATGAGTCCATGAGTCCATGAGTCCATGAATCCATGAGTCCATGAGTCCATGAGTCCATGAATCCATGAATACATGAGTCCATGAGTCCATGAGTCCATGAATAAATGAATCCATGAGTCCATGAGTCCATGAATACATGAGTCCATGAGTCCATGAGTCCATGAATCCATGAATCCATGAGTCCATGAGTACATGAATCCATCAGTCCATGAATCCATGAGCCCATGAGTCCATGAGTACATGAATCCATCAGTCCATGAATCCATGAGCCCATGAATCCATGAGTCCATGAATACATGAGTCCATGAGTCCATGAGTCCATGAATCCATGAGTCCATGAGTCCATGAGTCCATGAATCCATGAGTCCATGAGTCCATGAGTCCATGAATCCATGAATACATGAGTCCATGAGTCCATGAGTACATGAATCCATCAGTCCATAAGCCCATGAATCCATGAGTCCATGAGTCCATGAGTCCATGAATCCATGAATACATGAGTCCATGAGTCCATGAGTCCATGAATAAATGAATCCATGAGTCCATGAGTACATGAATCCATGAGTCCATGAATCCATGAGTCCATGAGTCCATGAGTCCATGAATAAATGAATCCATGAGTCCATGAGTCCATGAATACATGAGTCCATGAGTCCATGAGTCCATGAATCCATGAATCCATGAGCCCATGAGTACATGAATCCATGAGTCCATGAGTACATGAATCCATCAGTCCATGAATCCATGAGCCCATGAGTCCATGAGTCCATGAATAAATGAATCCATGAGTCCATGAATAAATGAATCCATGAGTCCATGAGTACATGAATCCATCAGTCCATGAGTCCATGAATACATGAGTCCATGAGTCCATGAGTCCATGAGTCCATGAGCCCATGAGTCCATGAGTCCATGAGTCCATGAATACATGAATCCATGAGTCCATGAATCCATGAATAAATGAATCCATGAGTCCATGAGTCCATGAATCCATGAATAAATGAATCCATGAGTCCATGAGTCCATGAGTCCATGAGTCCATGAGTCCATGAATACATGAGTCCATGAATCCATGAGTCCATGAGTCCATGAATCCATGAATAAATGAATCCATGAGTCCATAAGCCCATGAATCCATGAGTCCGTGAGTCCATGAATACATGAATCCATAAGCCCATGAATCCATGAGTCCATGAGTACATGAATACATGAATCCATAAGCCCATGAATCCATGAGTCCGTGAGTCCATGAATACATGAATCCATAAGCCCATGAATCCATGAGTCCGTGAGTCCATGAATAAATGAATCCATAAGCCCATGAATCCATGAGCCCATGAGTCCATGAGTCCATGAGTCCATGAATACATGAATCCATAAGCCCATGAATCCATGAGTCCGTGAGTCCATGAATACATGAATCCATAAGCCCATGAATCCATGAGTCCGTGAGTCCATGAATAAATGAATCCATAAGCCCATGAATCCATGAGTCCATGAGTCCATGAGTCCATGAGTCCATGAATCCATGAGTCCATGAGTCCATGAATCCATGAATAAATGAATCCATGAGTCCATAAGCCCATGAATCCATGAGTCCGTGAGTCCATGAATACATGAGTCCATGAGTCCATGAGTCCATGAATACATGAATCCATGAGCCCATGAGTCCATGAGTCCATGAGTCCATGAGTCCATGAATCCATGAGTCCATGAGTCCATGAATCCATGAATAAATGAATCCATGAGTCCATAAGCCCATGAATCCATGAGTCCGTGAGTCCATGAATACATGAGTCCATGAGTCCATGAGTCCATGAATACATGAATCCATGAGTCCATGAATCCATGAATAAATGAATCCATGAGTCCATGAGTCCATGAATCCATGAATAAATGAATCCATGAGTCCATGAGTCCATGAGTCCATGAGTCCATGAGTCCATGAATACATGAGTCCATGAATCCATGAGTCCATGAGTCCATGAATCCATGAATAAATGAATCCATGAGTCCATAAGCCCATGAATCCATGAGTCCATGAGTCCATGAATACATGAGTCCATGAGTCCATAAGCCCATGAATCCATGAGTCCATGAGTCCATGAGTCCATGAATCCATGAGTCCATGAATACATGAGTCCATGAGTCCATGAATACATGAATCCATGAATACATGAATCCATGAGTCCATGAATCCATGAGTCCATGAGTCCATGAGTCCATGAATAAATGAATCCATGAGTCCATGAGTCCATGAATACATGAGTCCATGAGTCCATGAGTCCATGAATCCATGAATCCATGAGCCCATGAGTACATGAATCCATGAGTCCATGAGTACATGAATCCATCAGTCCATGAATCCATGAGCCCATGAGTCCATGAGTCCATGAATCCATGAGCCCATGAATAAATGAATCCATGAGTCCATGAGTACATGAATCCATCAGTCCATGAGTCCATGAATACATGAGTCCATGAGTCCATGAGTCCATGAGTCCATGAATACATGAGTCCATGAGTCCATGAGTCCATGAGCCCATGAGTCCATGAGTCCATGAGTCCATGAATACATGAATCCATGAGTCCATGAATCCATGAATAAATGAATCCATGAGTCCATGAGTCCATGAATCCATGAATAAATGAATCCATGAGTCCATGAATAAATGAATCCATGAGTCCATGAGTACATGAATCCATCAGTCCATGAGTCCATGAATACATGAGTCCATGAGTCCATGAGTCCATGAGTCCATGAATACATGAGTCCATGAGTCCATGAGTCCATGAGCCCATGAGTCCATGAGTCCATGAGTCCATGAATACATGAATCCATGAGTCCATGAATCCATGAATAAATGAATCCATGAGTCCATGAGTCCATGAATCCATGAATAAATGAATCCATGAGTCCATGAGTCCATGAGTCCATGAGTCCATGAGTCCATGAATACATGAGTCCATGAATCCATGAGTCCATGAGTCCATGAATCCATGAATAAATGAATCCATGAGTCCATAAGCCCATGAATCCATGAGTCCGTGAGTCCATGAATACATGAATCCATAAGCCCATGAATCCATGAGTCCATGAGTACATGAATACATGAATCCATAAGCCCATGAATCCATGAGTCCGTGAGTCCATGAATACATGAATCCATAAGCCCATGAATCCATGAGTCCGTGAGTCCATGAATAAATGAATCCATAAGCCCATGAATCCATGAGCCCATGAGTCCATGAGTCCGTGAGTCCATGAATACATGAGTCCATGAGTCCATGAGTCCATGAATACATGAATCCATGAGCCCATGAGTCCATGAGTCCATGAGTCCATGAGTCCATGAATCCATGAGTCCATGAGTCCATGAATCCATGAATAAATGAATCCATGAGTCCATAAGCCCATGAATCCATGAGTCCGTGAGTCCATGAATACATGAGTCCATGAGTCCATGAGTCCATGAATACATGAATCCATGAGTCCATGAATCCATGAATAAATGAATCCATGAGTCCATGAGTCCATGAATCCATGAATAAATGAATCCATGAGTCCATGAGTCCATGAGTCCATGAGTCCATGAGTCCATGAATACATGAGTCCATGAATCCATGAGTCCATGAGTCCATGAATCCATGAATAAATGAATCCATGAGTCCATAAGCCCATGAATCCATGAGTCCATGAGTCCATGAATACATGAGTCCATGAGTCCATAAGCCCATGAATCCATGAGTCCATGAGTCCATGAGTCCATGAATCCATGAGTCCATGAATACATGAGTCCATGAGTCCATGAATCCATGAATAAATGAATCCATGAGCCCATGAGTCCATGAGTCCATGAATCCATGAATAAATGAATCCATGAGTCCATGAGTCCATGAGTCCATGAATCCATGAATACATGAATCCATGAGCCCATGAGTCCATGAGTCCATGAATCCATGAATAAATGAATCCATGAGTCCATAAGCCCATGAATCCATGAGTCCGTGAGTCCATGAATACATGAGTCCATGAGTCCATGAGTCCATGAATACATGAATCCATGAGCCCATGAGTCCATGAGTCCATGAGTCCATGAATCCATGAATAAATGAATCCATGAGTCCATAAGCCCATGAATCCATGAGTCCGTGAGTCCATGAATACATGAGTCCATGAGTCCATAAGCCCATGAATCCATGAGCCCATGAGTCCATGAATACATGAGTCCATGAGTCCATGAGTCCATAAATCCATGAGTCCATGAATACATGAGTCCATAAGCCCATGAATCCATGAGTCCATGAATAAATGAATCCATGAGTCCATGAGTCCATGAATACATGAGTCCATGAATCCAGGAGTCCATGAGTCCATGAATACATGAGTCCATGAATACATGAGTCCATGAATACATGAGTCCATGAATCCATGAGTCCATGAGTCCATGAATACATGAGTCTATGAGTCCATGAGTCCATGAGTCCATGAATAAATGAATCCATGAGTCCATGAGTCCATGAATCCATGAGTCCATGAATACATGAGTCCATAAGCCCATGAATCCATGAGTCCATGAATAAATGAATCCATGAGTCCATGAGTCCATGAGTCCATGAGTCCATGAATACATGAGTCCATGAGTCCATGAGTCCATGAATACATGAGTCCATGAATCCATGAGTCCATGAGTCCATGAATACATGAATCCATAAGCCCATGAATCCATGAGTCCATGAATAAATGAATCCATGAGTCCATGAATCCATGAGTACATGAATCCATGTGTCCTTTTCTGTTTCCATGTGTCCGCGTCCGTTTCCATGAGTCCATGTGTCTGTGGGTCTCCTCTCCCTTCCCCTTTGTCATTAGAGGTGGCGGCACCGTCATATCGCGTTGGGGTTGTCCAATTTCTTTTTATTATTTTTTATTGTTGTCTTCCTTTTTTTCTTTCCTCTACTGGCCTTCTTCTTCTCTTTTTTCGTCATTATATGTGGATCACTTTGAAATTCTTACAACGTTTTACGTGCATGCGCCGTACTAGCCTCACTCTTTTTTCGTTGTGCCCAAAGACGCCATCATCGCACCGCTCAGTCCGATAGAAGCCGTCGCACCTGCATGACAACCTTTGTTTCCCTCTTCGTCGAAAAGTTTTTTTTTTTTCAGCCCCGCCCCCTTCAAGTGGTGAAGAAAAAAAAAAAAGGGGAAAATGGAAGCCGGAAGGAAAAAAGAAAAAAGAGGAAGGAAAGAAATGCCGGCGGGAAAAAAAAAAAAAAAAGACAAAAAAACCAAACAAACGGGAAGAGTTCAAAAACTTTCACCACATATTTATTCCAAAGCAAAGGGAAAAAAGAAAAAAGGAAAAAAGAAAAAAGGTAAAAAAGGAAAAAAAGGAAAAAAGGAAAAAAATACGCACAAAAGTGTACTTTGTGAGGGGAGTGTTGTGGGTATTCCAATGTAATGTTGGCTTGCTGTGTGGTATGCGGCCCCACTCCTGTCCGCCCCGGATGCTCACTGCAAATGTCATCGCCGCAGCATCATTCCACGGCCCAGAGAAGCATGTACACTGCATTTGAGCTGCACACGCCACCCCACATTCATTGGCACCCTCCTTTCCCTACAAGTAAAACGTGTTGGGAATAAAAATCTCAGGCCTTAAAAAAAAAAAAAAAAAAGGACCTTTTGCTGTTGTTGTTCTTGTCATTTTTATTATTACCTGTTAATGTTTTTTTTCTGAAAAGGTGAAGGAGAAAAGGATTTTGACTCGTTATGTCTTTTTTTGTTTGTTTGCTTTTGTTTTTTGTTGTTATTGTTATTGTTTTTATCATCAATTTTTTTTTTTTTTTCATGTTGTTTCTTGAAAGGTGGAGGAAGAAAAGGATTTTGAATTGTTATGTTTTGTTGTTGATTTTTTTTCTTGCAATGTGTGGAGTGTGGTGCCGAAGCTGCCTTGCTGAGATCACACCCCATGTTGTCACTGTTCCTATGTTGTTATATGAATATATATATATATTATGATGTGTATACAGGGAGAGGGAGAAAGCGATGTAGGCTGCTCCTGGTATGCCCCGTGTCGGTCGGGATGTTGCCTGCCGTCACGATGTGCCGTATGGATTCCAGTGGTAGCAATGACGGTCCTCCTTGTAGATACGCACCGACGAGACTTGCAGGGATGAAATCGACGGAGATGACTCCAGTGAAACGCTCCCCTGCATTTCATATAGGAATGGATCACTTCCTTGAACATCGTCATGTCCGCATTCAGGCAGCAGTACTGCTGCCTCCATTTCGTGGTAGGCCCTCTCCCATGTGGTTCTTG
>NW_001849428.1:87612-123488 GCF_000209065.1 Trypanosoma cruzi
TCTCCTTCCCCTTCGTCATTAGAGGTGGGGACACCGTCATATCTCGTTGGGGTTGTCTAATTTTTTTTTTTTGTTTCCTTCCTTCTTTCCTTCACTTTGCTGGCCTTCCTTTTCTTTTTCTTGCCGTCGTTATATGTGGATCACTTTGAAATTCCTACAACGTTTTACGTGCATGCGCCGTAGTAGCCGCCCTCTTTTTTTGTTGTGCCCAAAGACGCAACCATCGCACGGCTCAGCCCGATAGAAGCCGTTGCGCCTGCATGATAACTTTTGTTTCCCTTTTTGTCCAAAAGTTTTTTTTTTTTTCAGCCCCGCCCCCTTCAAGTGGTGGAGAGAAAAAAGAAAGGGAAAAATGGAAGCCGGAAGGAAAGAAGGAAAAAAAAAAGAAAAAAAAGAAATGCCGGCGAGAGAAAAAAAAAAAAAAAGACAACAAAACCACACAAACGGGAAGAGTTCAAAAACTTGCACTACATATTTATTCCAAAGCAAAGGGAAAAAGAAAGAAAAAAAAAAAAAGGTAAAAAAGAAAAAAAATACGCATAAAAGTGTACTTTGTGAGGGGAGTGTTGTGGGTATTCCATTGTAATGTTGGCTCGCTGTGTGGTATGCGGCCCCACTCCTGTCCGCCCCGGATGCTCACAGCAAATGTCATCGCCGCAGCATCATTCCACAGCCCAGAGAAGCATGTGCACTGCATTTGAGCTGCACACGCCACCCCACATTCATTGGCACCCTCCTCTCCCTACAAGTAAAATGTGTTGGAAATAAAAATCTCAGGCCTTAAAAAAAAAAAAGGACCTTCTTTTGTTGTTGTTTTTCTTGTCAGTTTTATTATTATATGTTAATGTTTTTTTCTGGAAGGGTGAAGAAGAAAAGGATTTTGAGTCGTTATGTCTTTTGTTTGTTTGTTTTTGTTTTTTTATTGTTATTGGTAGTGTTTTTATCATCATTTTTTTTTCATGTTGTTTCTCGAAAGGTGGAAAAGAAGAGGATTTTGAATTGTTATTTTTTGTTGTTGTTGTTGTTTTCTTGCAATGTGTGGAGTGTGGTGCCGAAGCTGCCTTGCTGAGAGCACACCCCATGTTGTCACCGTTCCTATGTTGTTATATGATATATATATATATCATGATGTGTATACAGGGAGAGGGAGAAAGCGATGTGGGCTGCTCCTGGTATGCCCCGTGTCGGTCGGGATGTTGCCTGCCGTCACGATGTGCCGTATGGATTCCAGTGGTAGCAATGACGATCCTCCTTGTAGATACGCACCGACGAGAATTGCAGGGATGAAATCGACGGAGATGACTCCAGTGAAACGCTCCCCTGCATTTCATATAGGAATGGATCACTTCCTTGAACATCGTCATGTCCGCATTCGGGCAGCAGTACTGCTGCCTCCATTTCGTGGTGGGCCCTCTCCATGTGGTTCTTGCGGTCGTCGGATGGACGTGCTGTACGTGCCACACCGTGATTGAGGTGGATGACATCGACGTGAGGCAGACTTCCTACTGAGGGGGGTGTCAAAAGAAAGTTGGAGCAATTCCCATTCCTCAGCCCCCCATCAAAACTGCATGGAGAAAAGCTGTCCATACTTCCAACCAAAACATGGTTATCATCGTTCGGGGCGCATGTGTTATTCGGCACGGGGACTTTTGCGGTGGAGAATGGCGCAGGTCCCCCCTGTACCACAAGCGATGAAGTTTGGCTAGCAGGAGATCCACGCGACACGACGGTGGGACTCTTGCTTGACAGGACGAAGAGTGAAGAATTCCCGGTGGCTGGGGTGAATGGCAGTCGCAGCGGTGATTGCGGGGTCCATTTCGTGGGAGGTCGTCTCAGAGCTCCAAGCTTGGAGGCAGCCACAATGCCGTTGTTGTTGCCGTGCATACTCATCCCCAAGTGAGCCATGGAATTCTCCTGATCCAAGCCATGACGATCCGCGCAGTGGATTTGCCCCGTCTGCTCCCAAACCACGCCGGCACGGTTCTTGGAAGAATTGTTGTGACCGCCGAGTGCACCGAAGCTGGCGTTGATGTTGCTGCTGCATGTGCTTGGGATCTGCCCCACCCCAACAGCACCCCACGCATCCACAATTTTGGATATCGTCGGCGACGAGTCATCCCGCGCTTCCACAGCCGCGCTGCCACAACCACCACCATTCGCCTCGTAAGACGCCGGTCCCCCCGCTCTGCCCGGTGCCCCGTAGTTGAAGATGGGCAATCTGAATGTAGGCTGCGAGTTGGTGGTGGACAGGTGGTGGCTGCTCGCAGACTGCGTCCACGCCACCGACTGCGGCGCTGCCTCCCTCGACTCGCCCACCATTTCGCTGTGCGTTGTCTTTTGGCATGCGGCATTGTCTTTTGGCAGCGGCACAGAAAGGGATTCCCCGCTCTTTTTCTTCCCGGGCACCTTCTTTGTGGATGAAATGACGGCCGCTTCCCCATCGGCCTCCGCGGCAACGCCCCCGGCGCCACCGTTTCGCACGGCAACGCAGTGGAAGTACGAATAGCCGTCGTGTTTGATGTGCCAGGGCCGCAAACGCCCCAGACGCACAAAAGCGCTCCCGGCACCCGGCACGATTTCACCCACCCTGCTCCCATGCTCCATTGGGTCTTGGCTGGCTGGATTTGGGTACAAGAGCCAGCGGGCGTCCACATCCTTCGCCTCCCGCGCCTTACCGGTGAGGCGTCGCATCCACGACAAAGCCACATCCTCCGCGCGCAGCGAGGAATCAATGTACCAGCATCCCTCCACCGGATCAAAGCGGATCAGATCGCCAAATGACACCGATTTATTCGGAACTCTCAGAGTTGCTGCCGAGTTACAATTGGCAGGCAGTTTGCCACCAACTGCTCCTTGCACCTTTGAGTGCATCCCACTCCCAACAAGCGCATTTTTGGCTGCAGAAGAGACGAGGCATCGAAACGGAGCCCCGTCAAATTCGCGGCCCACGGAAAAGACATCATGCGCCTGTGCAAACCCACAAGGCAGCAAGCAGCCTCCAGACAGTTCGAGCCCATTTCTTGGAACCACACCATGCAATTCGACATTCCACGAGTCACTCGGATTGGGAGGGCGCAACTCACCACGGAACACAAGTGGCGGGGGCACGCGTGAAGTTAGGGCCATCATCAAAGCTTCCGTCGTATCGCTCAAGGGAACACACCAGAGCTTTTGCAACGCCTCAACAACTTTTGCATTGGAAATTCGTAATACAACTGCACCATCCAAAAAGTAGCTGCACAAACCCTTCTCCTGAAGTCTTTTCAATGGCGATAGATGTGATTTTCTCGCGGCATTCTGTGGATCAGCGATTGGACCCAGCCCATTAGTCGCATCCCCCACCACCATAATGGAAGATCCGCCGCAATTGCCGTACGCCGTGCCAGTGAGAGCATTTTTGACTGGAAATGCGGAGCCACAGGTTGTGGATGTTGGCGGCATAGACCCACGTGTTTCCCCATTTGTGGGCCGTTTGTTGCGTTGTCGCTGCAATACATGTAGCTTGGCCAATGTGGGGACAGCCGGTGCCAGTTCCTCCAGCGTATCCATAAAGAGATGAATCTGACGGCATAGCTGCAGCTGCGGGATGTTAGATAGCTGCGGGATGAAGGCAAGATCCAGGTGCCGCAGCAGACACAATGGATAAGACGGTAAATGATGTTCCATATCCCCGCCGCATGGCTGCTGAGTCCCATCTTTGCCCATAAAATGCGAGGAGATGTCCATCATGCTGCTTGCGAACGCTCTGCACGCGGCCATCCACGCATGAGGCTGCTCACGTTCCCCAACATCACGCTCCACAAACCCCGTGACAACAAGACTGTCCCCACTGAGACCAAAAGGCCCCATCAGTGAATGCGGAATAGACGATGGCACATTCGGCAAATTAGAGCGAACCGTTTCTGCGTCTTGCATGTGGCCAAACAACTCATCCACCGTCCAGCAGCCGTAGAACCCGCCCACACGTGCACTCAGACTTACACCACCCGTCTCCCACATGAGCCACGACCGGCCGTCCTCCTCCACCATCACGGATGCCGTTGCGTCTCCCTTCTGCGGAGAAACAGAAACCGTTTCCACAGCCGCCGCTAGACCAAATGCGGTATTGTTCTTCTCCGATATGTCCGGGACGACGTCGTGATAACGCAGCAGCAAAATGGCGCACGGCACCGGACGTACCCGCTGCTGTTTTGTGTGTCCCATGTTGCTTTTGCCGTTGTGACCGCCGCCATTTTCACCCTCGCCAATGCCCTCTCCAACACGATCCTTCCATGCACTTTTACCTCCACCTTCCAATTCGGCCTGCATAACTGCTTTAAGCGCATCCTCGCTATCGAAAAGATTCACCTCGGTGCCCTCAACCAACAGGCTGTACAGTGTGTCTGGCGAAAGAAATGGTGCCGAAAGCGCTGGTATGGCCTCACTGTACCCTTCTGCCCCCTCTGACTCTCGTACCTCCCTCCCACCAAGCTCCAAGTCAAAGTAATGTACCGTCGGATCGAGATACGCCGTGGGTGGCAGATGCTGCGTGCAGTGGAAATGATAGCGGGGATGTTGCCTTTTCCGTGCCTCCACCAGTTGCTGAAAAAGAACACTTCTGGATGACGGAAAATAGCGCTTTATGAGTGGAACCAAACGCAGCTGGCAGTGCACTGGTGGGGACATGCAACTCGTTGGCGAGTCTGTACCCCCGCCCGCTCCGCTCGTAGGCGTGCCGTTACCACAAGCCATGTCGTGCGGTTGAAGCTCCGCGGGGGCACTGATGAACCACAGCGGGGCATCCCCCTCCTTGTGGAGCAAACGCCGCAGGGGTGTCATTCCCATCCGTCAGAGTAAAAAAGCCACAAGAAAAAAGAGGCACACACACACACACACACACGGGGAATAAAAAAAAATTAGCTAATAAATAAATAAAATGTATGTATTATATAAGTGTGTAATATATATGTGCGTGTCAGGGAACAATTCGTCTAATTTGGCAAGAGTGTGAAAACTATTCTCCCGCTTCCTCCACCCTTTGAGTTTTGGGCTGTTTTGTCAGTCGTGCTTCAAAATAAACCAAGAACGAGGAAAAAGAATAAGAAAGAAAAAAAAAAAATTTGTTTTTGTTTTTGCAACAATGCATCATCCCGTTGACAGGAATACGACAGACAGGCGGGTAGAGCGAGAATGAGAGACAATCACGCAGAGAGAGAAAAGAGAAAAGAAAAGGGAAGAAAACTTCAAAGTGTACACGCCTCTGCCAGGCGTCTAAACCGGCGATGAGAATCATAACAACACCCTCAGCAGACTATTCGCACAGAAAGTGCGGGACGGCACATGGCTGCTGCAACAACGCATTGGCATCACCAGTAATGCAGCACGTACTGCTCCTTTTCACGGAGGACCACCTCGAGTGCCTCCCGTTGCTGTGGTGGATCGTACCCACAGACAACTACGAACGGGCCACCGCCAAGACGGTCCAACCCAAATCGTAGCCGCGCGGTGGTTTCGCACAGGACGCGAATGGACATTTCCGTCCCAGCAGGCGTCACGTTGGCAACAGTCGCGTAAAAGGCACATGGAAGACAAAAAAATCCCGCAGGCATGGCAACATCAAAGCCGCCACAAACATGTTGAAGTTTGAAATCGCCGCAGCATACTGCCGCCTCGACAGTTTCCTTCATTGCAGCCATGTGCGCTGCACCAGGAAGGGGTCCCATGTTGACACTTGGATCAAGGCTGTGGCCCAGACGCAAATTACGCACATATTGCACCACACTCTGTAGCACCGGCAGAACATCCTGCTTAGGAACAAATGCAATGTGAAGGGCGTATAGCATTCTCCCGTTGCCATGAAATGCATGTTGACAGATAAGTGCTGCCACCCGTGACGCGTCGAGTCGTACTGCCATCGTCTCTGTATGATGATGACCTGATCCCACAACGGCTAAGGAAGGCTTCATGACGCGGTGATACCAACGTGTGATGCATGAGATGCTCCCATGACTAATTGCAGATGGAATGCCATGTGCTTGGTGGTTGCGGCTTAGCTGGTGGTCCCTAAAGCCGTTCTTCAGCCCCACAATGGACAAACCGCTCTCCTGTTGCCGAGAAAATGCCGCCACCACGTCGTCGGCGCGGCAAAGAATAATGTTCACCGCCCCTCGTGAGTCTGCCACGACATTCTTGTTGCTGCGATGCAGAAGATGCATGAGCCAAAGCGCTGATAGTGGTGTGTCAAGCGAAGGCAGCCACACGGCCGCACTCCCTCGCAAGAGTGCAGTCGCCACCGTCTCCATGCCCCACTGGAGTGGGTAATTCGCTGCCGTCACACACAACGCCACAGAAGACTTCCCAGTGAGTGTGCTAACAGAATGGCTATCACCACAGATATTGGCGCCGCCGCACCCAAACGAATGGAGAACCTCCTCCGCATCCACAGAAGCCGCATCCTTCATTATTACTGCTGTTGTTGCTGCCGCTGTGGGTGTGCGCAACCGCTGCTCGCAGAACAAAATAAAGTTGAGTGCCGCATCGAGAGAACGACGTGCGTCACGCAGGCACATCCCCGTGACCAATGCATCCGCGGAGGCGAGTAAATCCGCATTCTCCCTCAGCAACACAGCCAGACCGTCAAGGGCGAGACGGCGATCGGTGATGGACAGTGAATGAGCGGAGCGTGTGACATCACGCAATGCACGCACCGCCGACGCCGTGGATTGAGAAAAAAACGAGTAGACGCCGGCAGCGTCAGATGGGCTCTCCAGCACAGCTGGCACGCCGCCCCCATCGCACGAGTCACACCAACGCAGTTGACCGCACACATACGCCGAAGCGGCAGCAGGAGGGAGAAGGTCGCGGTAGCTTTGCTTCCATACAAACCGTAACACCCTCGTGCGTGGCATCATTCCGCATCTCCACATCGCTTCCCTTCAAACTAACACGCGCACGTATAAACGGAAGCAATTCTTTCACCTCGCCCAATCGCTCATAAAGTAATTAGCCCACTTTTTTTTTCCCCTGCAGCCACAGGACATCAATGAGAAAAGGCAAGAAAGTCAAAAAAAAGACATTTTTATTTATTTATTTAAATGCATACATTCAGGCGCATCTTATTCGCTGCTGTTTTTATTGGTACTTCCCCAAGAACAGTGGAAGACATTTGATCACGCAACAGCAACAACGCGCTTTTCCTCTTTGTGATCAATAAAACACAAGTACATGTCGTTAGATATAAAAATATTACAGGCACCCTCACACGTGTAGTGCCATAATGACGTGTGTTTCTTTGTTTGTTGACACGTTGCTCGCTTATTTTTGTTGCGTTTGTGGGTCCCCAGCGGGATCCGCTAATACCTCAGTTAGACAAGTCGGGCACCATGCCACCTCCTCCTGTATGCGGCAGAGAACCTGGCGTTCAAACGCGGTCAGTGGATGGTGCTGCTGCAGGTACCCTCGGGTCATACCCTCCATGAGCTGCCTCACGATGATGCTTCCCAGCCGGCCATCGCGCAAAAAGAACGCCTGCTTCTCTGCCACCACCTGTAGAAGCTCAACAATGTTCTCCAACTCCCACGATACAGCCCCTTTACGCGGAGCCTCGTCGCTCAGCCGCCCTGTCGCGGCCCAGCTCTGCAAAAGGCTCTCCGCACTCACGGATGGGGTGCTCACCCTATCACCGTCGTCACGCGTATTGGTATCCATCGCCGTGGTGGTGTCGGCAACGGCAGTCTGAAATGATGTGCGGTGCTGCGTGTCGTCTCCCTCGAGTATTGTGTGGGCCATGAGTCGAACCATCACGACGGAAACAGATGGGGGGCAGGCGGTGGCAGTTACTGCAAGTGCCTCAAAGAGTCGTCTGTTCATCGATTCCTCCGCGTGTGGAGAGGCGTAGGCGGTAAGTGCCTTGAGAGTATCGGAGGCGGAAGCAGTGATGACGCCTCCAGAACGTGGCAACACACCAATGTAGAGTGCCTCCAGCACAAAAAAGAGATCCGTGTTGTCACCACGCGATTTATTTTCATTGCCACCGATCTGACTGTGCCAATCCCGTTGTGTCTCGCGGTGCAGCACACACCACTTGAGAACATGGCATAATATCACATCCCACTCCAGGAGACGCTTCATGCACTGGTGTGCCCCAAGTGCCTGCTGCAGCCAAGCACACCATGCAGATTTGCTGAGAAGTTCGCCGTCATAAAGTGGAAAGAGGAACCACGGCCACTGTGTCTGTTCGACCGCCCGTCTCAAACTTTTCCCCAATTCAATACGTAAAAGTGTTGTTGGTGGCAATGACGTTGATGACTGGACCGTCGCACCAAGTTCGATGTCATCCGGTAGCCCGAGGATCGAATTTATTATCTTCTGAGCGGCGTCCAGGCAATGCTTCGTTAAGGCGATGCCATGAAGAATAAATATCTCTGCAATGTACGTGCTCCGTTTGTACTGCTGCTGTTGGTCCACCGACAGTGTATGCGTATGACGACGCATGAAGTTGGCCACCTCAATCATTGTGCAGATCTCGTCCGGCAGCAAATGCCCTATAAGTTTTGAAAGTCCCATGCAATTTTGCTCAAATTTGATGGCCAGAGCTGCGGCGTATCCCATGGACGACTCAGGGCGTACTGCAGAGAAGGCGATGTGCGTTGATGCCAACAGGCGAACACGCGCGTGGGTCAAAGAGGCCCAACAAGACTCCACAAATGGTTGCGGATGGAATGCGATGAGTGGTTGGGTGTGGACGGTAAAAGAAGAACCCACCTCTCGACTATTGTTCAATCGAATAAATGCATGCCGCAGCCCCTCGGAGCTCAGCACAAATTTAGCCAACATCTCCTGCACACGATGTAGCGTCTCACCCGCAGAGCCAAGCAGGAGCGACGTCTCCTCTGTCTCTCCAGCGATAGTAAAGTACGTGGCCAAGTAGTGCATCGAAGTCGCAGCAGCAAGAAGTGAAGCGCAATAACCCGCTGATGCCTCGTCCACTGCGCGGTCCTCAATCGCCTGGGCACATGTCACCAGCGTTTGCACCGCACCACGCGCCAACGCCAGACTACATGTCTCAATCGTGGAAGATGTAGGCTCTGATGGCACGGTGGTGGAGGTAAGGAGAAGCCACATCTCCGCCGGCATGCATGCACCCACCCCAGTCGCCGTTAGAAGCGCGTCCCAAATGTCGTAAAATACGCCAAAACGCCCATGGCGTACCAGGGCGCGGAGCACAAGAAATGCTGCGAGAGACGCCACAACCTCTGACACAGAGCGCATCTCTTCGGCGGGTATTGTGCACATATGGCGAAGGAAGAGTACAAGGCTTTCATACAGAAGCGGTAGAAGCACGCTGCATGCTTGTTTCACATGCAGCACACGGCGCAGTAGCAGTAGCTCCTCAACAATCTCTCCAGTCGGTGTCGCTCCCACCAACACACTGCCCAGTCGTTCCGTCACAAATCGGGTGTAACGCGGGTCGGAAGCCACACGAACGGCAACAGGTGGAAGCGACAAAACGCCACTTCCCAGCAGCAGCCGTGCAACGACCGTCGGCGGCAGCAGACTCAGCGCATCCATGACGCTGGAAGTCAGACCCAGTTGATCCAATGCGCGGGCCTTGTCTTCTCCACCTCGCATCCATTCAGAGAGATCCGCAAAAGTCACCTCGTTGTTGGCGGCGGCGGTGGTGTCTTCCTCCTTCCCCTCTTCCTCCATACATGCTGCCGGATCTGTTGGGGGAACGCCAATTTCACCAACCACCTCCACCATCTCGGCCGTGGCGTCGTAAAAGAGCAGCACAAGGCATTCAGCAGCGGTGCCACATGGCACCTTGTGGCCGGACGAAAGTTCCGTAATGATGAGACGCACAAACTGAGCGCAGCCAGGGCCAAACGCGCACCGCTCTCTCAGCTTGGAATCGCACATGAGCCGTGCCTTCAAAGCGGATGTGGCACACTCACGGTGCTTGCGGACAGTACTACACAAAAACCGCAGTAGAAGCTCCACGTATGCCTCGCCTTGCACAAACTCGGACAATTCTTGCGCCGTCGTCGTCCCATCTGCACTGGGGGGGTGAAGTGGCACAGTGTAGTATCCCCTTTCCAGCCCCTCAAACTCCTGTGCCTCCCACTGATGTTGACGTGCCATTGACGCAATCACGCCAGTGCCATCATACGAGCCCATCCCAATGTAACCTGTGATGTTGCCAGCACCGTTGCTTGTCGTCGGCTGCACGTGAGCGGTGAATCCATGCGCAGGGCCCGCCGTCGTCGCCCCGCCAGCCGTCCCCGTAAGGCCGATGCGGCTGCGCTCATCCATTGTTTGGCGACCGTAAAAGCGGTCGGGGTGAAATCGCGGAAAAGGCCTCCCCACAACGGCCTGAATCGGGCGCAGAGTGCAGAGAACCCCATTGCTGTCGTCACCACTAGTGGCGGTGGTGGTGGCAATGTTTGAATTGCCTCCAGTGTGCCGCTCAACAATCTCAGCCAGGACGGGACGATCCCCGGCCGGCTCCATTATACCCCCTGCACACACACACACACAAACCCTAATACAAGCAAACGGACAAGTAGAAAAAAAAAAAAAAAAAGGGAGAGACGTAGAAGAAAGTGTCAAGCCTCAGAAAAAGCGCAGACCACGCCTTTCCTCCTCAAATGCCTGCCACCTGCTCCATCCTCCGGCGCGGACGCAAACCCCAGCGGCGGCACAAAAGGCAAAAATGCACATACCGGCTATCGGCTCAAAAGCAGCACACGCAAACACTGAGGGACACTCGCAAACACAAAAAAAAATAAAAAAAAGAGGTAAAGGATAAGAAAACGCCTTGATCGTATGTACACAACGCCCAACGCCCTCAATTGAATGCTCGATATTTAAAAAAGGTCAGTCGCCTTTCTTCTGCTGCAGTCATAGTAAATCGTATGTAATAGAACGGCCGGAAAAAAAAATAAAATAAAGAAAAAAAAAAGGCTCCCTCAAGAAGCTACATCAAAAAGTTACGGAAGAATTTAAAAAATAAAAATAAAAAGAAGGGAAAGGGGATTCAAGAATTAAAAAATAAAAAAGGGAAAAACACGGAATAAAGGGAGCTTCCTGCTCACGACTTCCGCCAATCCCACACATACCGAGTGTCATGCACAAAGCGCTTAACAAACCCTTTATCTTTCTCCAGCTCCTCCCTTGGCGCCGCACCGTGTGCCACGTTTGGCCCCACCTGCACAAGCGTCGGCTGCCGCCGCACCATCGGAGTTAAACTCCCTGGCGAAGTCGCGCTGCATGGCGAGCGTGGAAAAGATGTACTCGAGCCAGCCACGTTAGCACCGCCAAACGCCTGGCGAGTATTCGCGGCGTAATGAAACAATGCTCCCATCCAACGTTTGGCGGTGGTGATCGCCGTGGAAGTGACACGTGTAGGGAGATACGAAACGCCGCCCTCCTCAGTCTCATTGTTTGCACTGTCCGGCGCGAGCGAGAAAAGCGCGGAAGTGATGCTGAGACCGGGGGAGCTTCGTTCTCCGTTTCCCGCTTTGCCCCTTGTGGACGGCTGCGCGTCCTCTCTCACAATAGGTTGCTGGGAAGGTGATGGCGCACATTTCAGCGTGCCAGAGCCTCGTTTTTGCGTGTCCAATGAAAAAAGACCCCCCTGACCGTTCCTCTTGTTGGGATTCGCAAAGTCTGGAACTGTGCCGTGGTAGTACTTCCTGCCATTCAACTCAAAGCGGTAGATGTAAAAGATTCCCTCCCGCACATGAACAATTTTTTGCCTCTTCTGTCCCTTGCCTTTCGCTTCCTTCACACGCTCTCCACTGATATTATTATTACTATTACTACTATCATTATTATTATTGCTATTATGCCCATTATTGCACTCCTCCCTATCATCATCATCATCATCCTCGTCATCGTCGCATTCCTGCATGACGGTCACCCAGCAAGGATCATCCGGTGGGGCCTCTCGAGCTGCCTTGCAATGCGGTCGCATCGCCGCAAGCACAACCGCGTCGAGCGGGATGCTGCGATCCGCCACCCACACACAACGATCAAAATCAAAGCGCAGCACATCACCCTCGTCAAACCCGTCCATCACAGCCGCCCCCATAACGTACACATCCAACTTGTCTATGGGTGTATTGCCACCCTCGCTGAGAGGAAGTGGTGGGGGATGGTGGCGGTCAACAATTCCACGGAAGCGCCAGTATGGAACATCGCCCGGTAACGGGTCCACACGCCGCAAGATCACCTCCGGATGCTCAGCCAACGCAAGACATAGACGTTCCGCTAGTTCCTTCCCAATACGACCATGCAACATGTTATCGTCGGTGATCCACATTTCCACATCTGAACGCGCAGGGGTCTCAAAAGAATTTCCAAAAAGGTTGGAGGTAGAGCTGTTAATCGAACTAGAACGCGATTCTTGGGAACCATATGAATGGGAAATGAGCCCCAATTGCCCCAGGCGACAACGCATCTCGTGTAAAAAGGATAGGACTGGTACATTCGTCATAAGCGATGAGAAACTAAAAGTATCCATCGGTGGCATAGAGGGCTTTAAATGGTAAGGGGAGTGCGTTGTTTGCGCTGCGGGGCGCTGCAGCAACCCGGCATCAATGAGTTGGTCACAATACATACTCGCAGCCAAAAAGGTTACGCGACTAAGGTTTTGCTCGCCGGCGGATTTGGTGAGAAAAACAATCGCAGCTAACGGTGCCGCCACAGGAGGAGGCAGTGAGACGAAATGTTCGTAATTCGATCCGGCGATGCCCTCCAAATGAATACGCCTCGTTGCACCTGGGACAGTGACGCGCGGCCGTTGTTGGAGCATAGGTTGGCGTGGGTCGTACGATGGCGACGACGCCATGGAGGAGCCACACGCCGGAGCGGGGTGCATCGCAATACGCTGGTAGTGTACGGGGACAGCGCCGAAGGCGTCTTCATGGGGCTCCCGTGCCATCATTGCCGAGGACGCCACTCCAGGAGAGAGCATTCTGCTGCGACGACCAGAGACAATCGATCCATCTGGCAAGGATGGGCGCGGTGGTGTTTGGCGAGACGGATATGTTTGACTTCCCCCACTGGCGCTCCCCAAACCTGCGGCGGCCACCGGTACCCCCTCCACCTCCATGGGGACGAACCCGAAGCAGCCCACGATGTTCACAATTGACCCGCAGAGGTAAACACCCTGTTCCATCGCGGAGTGGAGCTGTTGTGAATTGAAATTGCCCGTGTGACCAGTTTGCTGGGCCACTTTGTTAGGATCGTAGCGGAAGGCGACCGCACACAGAATGGGAAGAACTCTCTTCTTCACATCGGCGTGCCCCGGGGAACTCATCCCACCCATACGCTCATGCGCCCGACGCATTTCCTCGTCGGTGTCAAAAAGCATCTCCTCCACACGTTCCACAACCCCGCAGTACAACGCCTCCCGTGACGGATACGACTCACCGTCACCGTTGTGCGTGGCTGGTATCCGGCTGAGATCGCCAGGATTCCCTGGCCGCCGAAAGTAATAGTTCACCCCCGCCTCACATCGGGTCTTGTGGAACTGCACAAAAAGTGCACAATCTGGTGATGGAAAAAATTCCTTCGTGAGAGGAATCAACACAATCTCATGCTTCCTGCCTCCACCAAGATGACTTCCCGCCGGCGCACGTGGGAAATAGAGGCCGCGCCGCTGTGTCTCCCGGCTTGGTACTGCCCCCATTTCCGTTAACCGCGTATGCAACAAGATAATACCCTATCCAATTCCTTCACTTTCAATAAAAGTGAAATTATATATGTATATTTGCTTCGTTTTGTTTTGTTTTGTTTTGTTTTCTGTGTGACTCTCTTTTCTTCTTCCTTCGTTTTCTTTCCTCTTTCTTGTGCTTCAATATTTGTTTATTTTCGGTTGTTGTCCGTTTTGCTATTTCGCCTCTCTTTTTCAGTAGGAATAAATATATTTATTTCTGCGTATATACGGATGAATATATATATATATATATATGTATGTGTGTGTGTATATGTAAACTGTCTCAAATGTCCAAATATATATATACACACACAATAAAGAAAAAAAAAAAAAGGAATAAAAAAAATCCGCGTACCTCCCTTTTCTTTTGGTGAGTCCCTTCCTTCATGTGTGCCAGTAGAGAGTGTTTTGAACAGCAGCGCAAGTAAAAAGGATCTGTGAGAAAGAAGGAAGAGCCACACACACACACACACAAAAAAAAAAAAAAAAAAAACACGCACACATAGTTTCTCTGTGTGTGACAGACAATGCGGCGGTACATGCCTTTCACACCAGCCTGCCGGAGGGAAAAACAAAGTCACACGACACACATATATGTATGTACGTATGTATGTATGTATATATTACACATGCACCCCTCCAACGAAAAGGTGACTTTCTGTATTTCTGTGTGTCTATCGCCCTTTTCACCTGCCACTTTTCCTCCCGCGCCCAGACGGCAGTTCCAACCGAATCAAATCAAATCAATGCACAACAGGGGGTGGGGGAATGGGGGAGAAACAAAAACACACACACAAAAAAGGGGAAGCGGAGCAAAAAAAAAAAAAGAAAAAAAAAAAAAAACGAGTGCATGGCCTTAAAGGTGCCGGCACTGCCAAGAGAAATGCTCCCAGCGAAGGTGGCAGCCACAGCAGCAGGCTTCCAGCAAAAAAAAAAAAAAAAAAAAAAAAAGAAAAAAAAACATAAAAAAAGGAAATCAACCAAAAAGTCCCTTCTAAAAAGCAAAAAGGAAAAAAAAAAGGAAAACGCAAATTAAAGCAAAAAAGCAAAAAAAAAAAAAAAGGAAAAGGCATGCGGGTTGCCGTCCATGTGTTACCTCGCCGACAGGCGTGAGTGATATTCGCACAATCGGCATTCGCACACAGAAAGAGAAAACATACACACAGACAGACAGACAGGCAGACAGACAGACAGACACATAGGCACGGCTACAATGCCCTCCCCTCCCCGCCATATCTCAACCCCCCTCGAACCAAAATTGTCCATCACTTACATAAAAAAAACAAAAAAAAAAACATGAAGAGAAATAAAAGAAAAAAAAAAAAACCGTGAGATGCGCATATTAAAGTAATTATGGATATAAGATTTTTTTTGTCCTTCTTCTTTTTCTTTTTCCCCTCAACCCCTCCCTCATTCCTCCCTCCCTCTCTCTCTCTCTCTTTTTTTTTTTTTTTTTTTTTTCTTTTAGGCAGCTGAATGAGTCAAATCCTTAATTCTATTTGTTTATTCTTTTTCCTCCCCTCTCCACCCCCCAGTCCTCTAATTTAGTCACTGGAGCCCATTGAGCACATATCCCTGCACTATGATCCGTTTATGTGTGGGCTTGCGGTGTGTGTGTGTGTGTGTTTGAAAGTGTCAGTAAAAAAAGAGCAAACCAAACAAAAAAAAGCAACTCCTTTTCCCTTTTTTTTTTCTTTATTATTTTTATTTTTTCTCCCTTCACAGTTAACGCGTCGCATTCTCTTCGTTCAGGGAGTACGCACATACAAAAAAAAAAAAAAAAAACGCGCTTTTTTCTTTCTTTCTTTTTTCTTCTTTTTTTTTTTTTCTTTTTCTCACTTCCGCGTGTTTCTTTTGTTTTACCCAAATATATGAGTATATATATATATATATATATATATATATATATATTTGTCTGTGTGTATAAAATAAAAATAAAATAAAAAAATGTCTCTCATACCCAGTTTTAATTTTACGCCGCACGTGTGTATATTGCAATATACATTTATTTGTGTATATGGGCCTCTGGGATGCATGCGCTTAAGTTCAGGGTGTTTTTTTTTTTTTTTTTTTTTAAGACACCGCTGACGACACTGTTCATTTCATGTTTTTTTGTTGTTGTTTTTTGTTTTTTTTTTTTAGTTTGTTGTTGTTTTTGTTGCATTCATGACGTATAAAACTGAATTGCTGCTGCTGCTGCTGCTTCCACCACCACCATCCCCCGCCACCGTCCCATTTCCGCTACTGCGGGAAATGTGAGGGGAAAAAAAAAAACAAAAAAAAAAAGGCAACAAAATTACAGTTGTGTGGGAATTATCATTGTCGTACTATAAAGAGGGGATTTCCGTCAGGCCGCTGAGGCACTTGCGCAGGCATGTAGGAAAACTGCTGCACAGACTGCATACCCGTATGACCCATGGTAGGATATACACAATAGTATGCATTTTGCATCGGCTGTATTGCTGACGGTATCGGCTGTGCGTATGGAACGTACTGGCAGCTGGCGCAATGACACCCCATGGATTGCCCAAAAACACGCACACATAGTTTCTCTGTGTGTGACAGAAAATGCAGCGGTACATGCCTTTCCCACCAGCCTGCCGGAGGGAAAAACAAAGTCCCACGACACACATATATGTATGTATGTTATGTATATACACATGCACCCCTCCAACGAAAAGGTGACTTTCTGTATTTCTGTTTGTCTATCGCCCTTTTCACCTGCCACTTTTCCTCCCGCGCCCCGACGGCACTTCCAACCAAATCAAATCAAATCGCAACAGGGGGTGGGGGAAGGGGGGAAGAAACACAAGCATACACACGCAAAAAAAAAGGGGGGGGAGCGGAGCAAAAAAAAAAGAAAAAAAAACGAGTGCATGGCCTTAAAGATGCCGGCACTGCCAAGAGAAATGCTCCCAGCGGAGGTGGCAGCCACAGTAGCAGGCTTCCAGCAAAAAAAAAAAGAAAAAAAACATCAAAAAAGGAAATCAACCAAAAAGTCCCTTCTAAAAAGCAAAAAAAAAAAAAAAAGGAAACCGCAAAGTAAAGCAAAAAGGCAAAAAAGCAAAAAAAAAAAAGGAGAAGGCATGCGGGTTGCCGTCCATGTATTACCTCGCCGACAGGCGTGAGTGATATTCGCACAATCGGCATTCGCACACAAAAAGAGAAAACGTACACACAGGCGCAGACGCAGACAGACAGACAGACAACTAGGCACGGCTACAATGCCCTCCCCTCCCCGCCATATCTCAACCTCCCTCGAACCAAATCGTCCATCACTTACATAAAAAAACAAAACAAACATAAAGAGAAATAAAAGAAAAACAAAACAGTGAGATGCGTATATTAAACTAATTATGGATATAAGATTATTTTTTTTTGTCCTTCTTCTTTTTTTCCCTTCTACCCTTCCCTCATTCCTCCCTCCCTCTCTCCCTCCCTCTTTTTTTTTTTTTTTTAGGCAGCTGAATGAGTCAAATCCTTTATTCTATTCATTTATTTTTTTTTCCCCCCCTCTCCACCCCCCAGTCCCCCAATGTGGCCACTGGAGCCCATTGAGCACATATCCCTGCACTAAGACCCGTTTATGTGTGGGGTTGCGGTATTTGTGTGTGTGTGTTTGAAAGTGTCAGTAAAAAAAAGACCAAACAAACAAAAAAAAGCAACTCTTTTTCCTTTTTTTGTATTTTTTTTTTTTTTCTCCCTTCACAGTTAACGCGTCGCATTCCCTTTGTTCATGGAGTACGCACATACAGAAAGAAAAAAAAACGTGCCTTTTTCTTTCTTTTGTTTTCTTTCTTTCTTCTTTCTTTTTTTTTTTTTTTTTCTCACTCCCGCGTGTTTCTTTCGTTTTACCCAAATATATAAGTATGTATATGTATTGTGTGTGTATAAAATAAAAAGCGTCTCTCATACCCAGTTTTAATTGTACGCCGCACGTGTGTATATTGCAATGCACATTTATTTGTCTATATGGGCCTCTGGGATGCACGCGCTTAAGTTCAGGGTGTTTTCTTTAAGACACCGCTGACGACAATGTTCACTTCATGTTTTTGCTTTTTTCTTTTTCTTTTTAGATTGTTGTTGTTTTGGTTGCATTCATGCCGTATAACACTGAATTGCCGCTGCTGCTGTTTCCACCACCACCATCCCCCGCCACCGCCCCATTTCCGCTACTGCGGGAAATGTGAGGGAAAAAAAGAAAAAAAAGGCAACAGAAATTATAGCTGTGTGGGAATTATCATTGTCGTACTATAAAGAGGGGATTTCCGTCAGGTCGCTGAGGCACTTGCGCAGGCACGTAGGAAAACTGCTGCACAGACTGCATACCCGTATGACCCATGGTAGGATATACACAATAGTATGCATTTTGCATCGGCTGCATTGCTGACGGCATCGGCTGTGCGTATGGAACGTACTGGACAGGTGGCGCAGATGACACGCCCATGGATTGCACCATCGGTACACAGGGTACAGGAGATGATGCATCCATGGCATTGAAAACACCCACGTTACTTTGGATGCCACCATCACAAGATTCCGACGGTTCTCTTGGCGAAGCAGCCGGCAATGAGCCGTAGGTCAACGCAGGTGACATCATCATGAGTGGCGGCGACTCCGGGTATTGCGCCTGCACGGGGGCAAATGGCGCCATGGAAGGGTAAAATGGACACACGGCTCCCTGGTTCATGTCATTCATTATCATTAAAGGCATCCGCCGTGCCACTTCAAACTGCGCCTTACCAGCGTCCTTATAGTAGCCCAACCTCATTCCCTTGTCGCGTGCCAAATGAGCCTGCGATCCACCCTTTCCGGATAACTTCGTCCTGGAGGTGCCTTTACGCTGCGGCGCCCTCCCTTCTCCAGCTGCCTGACCACCCGCCCCCGCCTCCGCGTGGGAGGCACCACGCCTTGCCGGCTCGCTTCGATTCCTAAACGCGTTTGCAAACCTCGGCACTGTGCCGTAAAAGTACCTCACCCCTTTGCGTTCAAAGCACCAAATACGAAAGCCGCCATCGGAGACAGGCTCACCGGTTTCCTTGTCCCGTAGCCAATGCGGGTCATCGGGTTGTGCCTCGCGGGCACTTTTGCACTCCTCGTGCACGAAAGAAAGCAGGACATTCTCCAAGTGAATGACGGGGTCCACCTGCCACCTGCCACGCTTAGAATGAAATATATCTGCGTCCTCAACAACCTCAGTGGTGACGCCCGCCTCTTCGGTGGCTCCCTTGGCGGTACCCCCAGCAGCGAGGCCCGGTGTATGCTGACTCTCAATGGCCTCCGGCACAAAGCGAATGATGTCCCCGCGTCTCACCTTCAACAGCGAAGCGTCTGAGCCATCCTTACCGCCGGCATCGCTGGTTGCAGCGTCCTCACACTGCTCAACGCGCACCAATGCATCCACGCACACAACATACACTTCATTTGAGCTGTGCGTCGATGCGGGAATGATAAACTCATCATTTTCTATAAATCCAGCAAGATTAAAAAACTGCTTGTGAAGGCGTGAGAGGGTCAAACCGCGACACGCAGAGCTTGTTTCTTCCGTACCAACGCTGCTGGCAACTTCGCTGCTGGTCGGGGAGTTAGTGGTTCGACTCGTCACTGGTAGAGGTTTGATGCCGAGCTTTGAACTGGACTTGAATTCAACTTGGGTTCGGTACTGTTCTGCAAACGCCTCACATAACTCTACTGCATGTTCAGCAGTGATAAAGCCACAAATGAAAGCACCATCAATCCACATGCAGTGTTCAACGGTGTTTTCATTCAGAATACCTACACGACTCCGCATTTCGCGCAAAAAACAAAGAAATGGGATATTCGTCTTTAACGCACGGAAAGTAACGGGAAGCATTGGAACACAAGGCAACTTGCAGATATCGATGCATTGCGTGTAGAATAGCCATGAGGCTAATAGCATGGCACGTACCATGTTGTGATCCCCTGCCGACCTGCGAAGAAATATCATCAGGTCCAACCTCATTGCTTCCGAGCTTGCGTCCGATTCCTTCAGTTCGCATCCAATGCCGCCAATGACTGTGACATAGGCACCACCCAACGGCACAGAGCCCTCCGGCGCGTCCCGTCGATCATTGTAAAGAAAGGCTACAGCACAGGGAATAGGACGCAATAGGTGTTGTTGCGACGGTTCTGCAATGTATTTCTGACGCAGATCCTTGTTCGTCTCACAGGGTTGACACGATTTGGAGAGTTCCATACATTTCTCGTAGTATTCGTCCCTGGTGAATTCAATACGAGGGATCACGTCCAACCGGATGTCCGTATCTTCATCCCGCCGCATGTAGTAACGCACATATGGATCGCAGCGCGAGTCATAGAGCTGCCCAAAGATCAGTGAGTCGGGTGAAGGAAAAAACTCCCTTGTCATGGGAATCAGTGATATCACGCGAGCGGAGTCGTTACGCGCCGGACGAAATGGTGCCTCGCGAAGTATTTCCGCGCTTGGTGCAGCTCCCATATTTCTCCTCCTCGACGTGTGTACGTATTTTCCTGCCTGCTTTGTGGTTATTGCCCCCTTTTTTTCCCCTCTTTCCCCCTATTTTTGTACTCGCCCTCTCCTTCCTCCTGTTGCCTCTCCCCCCTCTCGGTCACTATAAAGAGCGTGCGGAAAAGAAAAAAAAAAAGGTCTCCTTCGCCCTGCCTAGGCCACAACAGCACGGCTTTCACGGATGATAGGAATGGTGGTGATGTTGTCCCGCCGCCAACTGCCAAGGAGAAAAAGAGCAACCAAAAAAAAAATAATAATAATAACAAAGGAAGACGCAAACACTTAACGAACCGCGGAAGAAAAAGAAGTTTTGCCACGGGCATGCGCGCACATGCAAACAGTCTTACCACCACCAACACCAACACCAGAAGAGGAAAGCTCAGACCCTGTCATTCTCCACACACACACACATACACACATGCAGACTTGCGGACTGCCTCTTCCACTGGAAAAACAGAGTAAAAAAGAGAAATTATTAAGCACAAGTATCAAAACACAAGAAGCAAACGCATACCAAATAGTGCCATAAAACCCGTTTGGGAAAAAAAAATATATATATATAAGGTAGCGTCAAAAAAAAAAAAAAAAAAAATCCTTTTTTCCACTTCAGTTCTGTGAGTGTTTTAGAGACGGCTGCGGACAAACATATATATATATATATATATAATACACAAACAAGCACATGCTTGTATCTAAGCTTTTTTATCCTGCACAAATAGGAGGGAGTAATAATAAAAACTTCAATTTGCGTCATCTCTTACACAGTAAATCGCAACAAGGGAGAAATAATAAATATATATATATATATGTATGGAGTGGCATTCCCTTGATGTCGGATGTATTCATCTCCACCCTTTACTGGCCCTTCTCGCCCTTTTATTTTATAGTCACCATCGCCTTACTACGGAATCCCCTTTAGATCACCTTTTTCCCTCTCCCTTCTCTCTTAATGCATGAGAGAAAGAAGATGAGAGAAACACACAAACAGACAACGCGTGTTGACGCCACCAGTGCAGCGCAATAATTTGCCTAGAAACTCCAGGCAAATAAAAGCACTGGACGTCGTAAATGCCTCCCTTGTGGTAATATCACAATTTAGAACGGTGGTCGACTGCCATTATTCTGCCGCTGCCTTGAATATTACCGTGACTCATACCGCCTGTGAAAAATTTTGCCTCTGTCTTTTTTCTGACGGGTGGCGGGATCAACGCAGTTACCCGCCGTGGACAAACGTTTCACCACGTCATTCACACGCATGGCCCAAATGTACGCACGTTTGTTGGGGTCACAGAAGACGTAAGTCCGCTTCTTTGTCACGGCGCGAAATGCCTCCACCGTATCATATTCCACGTAAAGATCCGGTGCTATTGGAATTGTGCCCTTCACGGTGCGTGTCGACATATCCACATAAAAGAGGCGCGGAAGGTCCGTCAAAACAAGAAGACGTCTTCGGAGCGTCCTTTTGAAGAAAACGCGAGACTCTTTGAGCACCATCGAGCAGTGCACAACATTCTCGTCCTCCATTAATATGCTCTGTTGCAGGTCCGCCGAGAAGTCGGCGCATCGAAAGATGAGATTTGACATCCGTAGCACCTGCTTCCAGTCAATCCCTCCAAAAAAAGGGTGCGTCTTTAGGGCGTCAAAACCGCCCGTCGCATCGGAGCCAAGGCGGTCCATGGGATCGCGCCGCAGGAGACGCTGTACGAGGTCCTTTGCCGCTTCCGGGAAGTACGGCGGGTACTCAAGATGGCCGTCTTGGTATTCCTTTATTTTGCGCATCACAAGCATACAGTTCTCGGAATCAAACGGTGGTCGACCAACGAAGAGCTCAAACAGTATGCAGCCCATCGCCCACAGATCACTTGTTGCACTTGCCTTGCCTGTTCCCACCATCTCGGGCGACATGTATGCAGCGGATCCAGCAAAGGTGTTTGCCGCGTTGTCGTGGAGATAACAGGCACTGCCAAAGTCCGCGAGAACTACATGATGGTCTTCTGTAAGCAAAATGTTGCATGGCTTGATATCACGATGGGCGACCCCGACGGTTTTCAGGTACTCTAATCCCAATACGACGTCGGTGAGAAAGCGAGGAGCCATAATATTCATGTCCTCCAGACCCTTTCTCTTTACATAATCCTCCAGCGTTCCGCCCTCTACAACATCCATGATAAGAAACAGCTCTGCATCAGTTTCTGCCACACCGTACACCTTCACGATGGAAGGGTGACGGAGTGTCGCGGTGATGTTCAACTCTGACTGAAATGATTTGACAAACTTCTGCCGCCGCCAGAGGCGAAACTTGTCAACCCGCTTCACCGCCACGGACTTGAGTATCACCCCCTCCTCGGAGGCGTATGACGCCATTTCATTCCATGGACCAAATGATACAACCGTGTCGCCTCGGTTTGCCGCATGGCGGAGAGTATGCTGCTGGAAGCTGTTGCTTGTATCTGTGAGAACGTCATCATGCATTGTAGACGGACCACCACACAACTCCCTTGATATCGTCCGCGAGTGGACGCACGGTGTTAACGGTAGCAACTTTCTTGCCGATTTATCGGTCGAAAAGCTCCCACAGTGCAACGGCAGCGTCAAATTGGTCTCTTCCATAGAACGGGAGCGATAGTGGTTGTATTGGCCGTTGCTGCGGCGCAAACCACCAACGCTTTCACCAGCACTACTCCTCCCCGTCGGCAGATGGTCTTCTTCGCTACAAATTTCCCCAAAGGAGATGGGTTGTCCCGGCGTCGAATTTGTAAAACTCTGAGGTGATAGAGTCACACACGACGCCATTGACATTGCGGAGCCATACCCCACAGTGGGGCAGAGCATATTCAACTCCCCTCGCACCACCTCGCCGAAGGCACCCTTTCCTAGCACATGACCTCCAAACAGCCGCAGTCGCTCAAGTGGGATGATCATGCGGTCCGGCACGTTGAGCGATGTGCCGAGCGTGCCACGCAAAGTTCCAGCGCCAAGGCTCTGCAGCGTGTTGTTTAAGGAACAAACGGGAGAAGTCGCAATCGACGAAGCCGAACCACAGTCTCGCACACTCCCGTGATTCTGTCCAAGGCATCGTATTGCATCAGTAATGGGGATCAATGGGACGACGCCTGTCTTCACTTCAGAAAGGACTGTCTGTGGTGTCAACACAACATCAATATCAACTAAAGAAACTGCGCTAGACAAAGATTTTTGCATTGTTTTTCTGTTCCGTAAACTAATACACTTCTCCTGTTTCACGTATATATCAATTAATCCTTAGTTCAGATTGCAATTCTTTATATATTTTTTTTTCATATATAATTATATATGATATATGTGTCCACCAAATGGCCTATGGCCCTCTGGAGACGACACTAGTTTTCTACCCACAATTCACCTTCCCGGACTTAAAATAAAAAAGAAAATAATACGATTAAAAACAAAAACACAAAAAAATTCTATTGAATCTCTATTTTTTTCCTTCTTCTAATTATTGGAGCATGAAACAGAGAAGAAAAAAAAAAAAAAAAGAAGCACCATGCGCATCACACATCGCAGAACTCAATCCTCTGTCCCACAAAAAACATGACCGTCTCATTCATATACTTTTGTTTCGCCTGCGTTTCATTTACTATTCTCAGCGCTTGCTTTTGTTTTTCCCCAACACCATGGCTGAGTGAGATTTAGGGAAAAAATAAAGTCGTCGCATATATTTTTCTGCCCTCCGCTTTCACAAACAAAAAAAAGGCATACATGCATCTGTAAGTTATAACACCGACAGCCCTTGCTACACAGCGCGTGGTCAGCCAGTCCGAGTCGCAACCCCAAGTAATTCTGCTCCGCTGGGCTTATTCACGGCACACCAAACATTGATACCTGGAGCCGCATGCAAACGACCGCAGCGTGATGTCAAACGCGCCCCAACAAAGATTTCCCTCTCTCCCTTTTTCTTTTTTTTCGTGTTTGTTTGGTCTCTTTTTGCATTTTTCTCTCGTTCAGAGCAACAGGGCGAAGAGTAATAAAAAAACAGCAGTCGACGCGGGCGATTCAGTGCCACGCCACACCACACAACGTCGTTGCATTGTATCACCGATGCCGCTCACCAATGCGAGGCCTGGCGGGAATAAACTTATATTTCTCATAAACAAACAAAAGGCACCCCACACAAAGTAGACAGGCACGACCCAGACAACTGAAAGACACCGCCAACGCCACTCAACAAAGCCACAATTGTGCGCAACGGAATCCCCATCCGTGTCAAGAATCGGCCTATTGGCGGCTCACGTCTTTTTTTGCAAGCGTTTCGATCGCTCAGTAACGATATTCTGCCAGTCAGAGTAAGCCAAGGACTCAGAGAGAGAGAAAGTAAACTGTGAGTGTGTGGCCATTCATGCCAATAACGGTGAAGGTGCTGCTTTCAATCAAATGGAACTTCGATCAGGCGTCTCCAGCGCAGCGTTGTTTCCCCATCAGCGTCGACACTCTCCTCAAAAACAAAATCCCCTCCCGCCACGCACGGAACCATACCTCCAGCAAAAGAATATCAGGCCTGTCAGTTCCAATTTAAAAAAATAATCTCTTAAGATATGTGTGGCGGCACTTCTGGCAAACAGCGTGCGATTCATCCTGCAAAAAGGTTTCCACACGGAAGAAACGTCAAATAAAACAAAGCACATCCTAACGTTCACTTCACTTCTGCTCACCGCCCTGTGTGTAAAAACGACATAGTTCACTCCTTGCCTCTGAAACCAGCTACCCCTAAAGACACGAAGAGTCGTGGGACAGGAAAAAGATGAGCAGGCAATTCACCTGGACGCAAAAGGAGGAGCAGATCGTCAATATATATAATATACATGACATTCATCACAGTGGTCGATCGGTAATTTTTTCCCTTTTTTTTTTTCGTACTTCAAGAAGCTAGGCTTAAAGTAGCAAGGACCACACTGTGAGGTGGAACAGCCAAAGAGTACGATTTGATCGACCCCGCCAAATTCAAGTGTAACAATTCAAGACACC
Source organism: Trypanosoma cruzi (assembly GCF_000209065.1). Lineage (NCBI taxonomy): Eukaryota > Euglenozoa > Kinetoplastea > Trypanosomatida > Trypanosomatidae > Trypanosoma > Trypanosoma cruzi. The sequence goes on from NW_001849428.1 coordinate 112,821, forward strand.
AGAGAGAAGTGAAAGCTGCGGCTGCTGCCAAAGAGACTAACATCACAGTGAGCCAAAACAAAGTTGATCGTTGCGGCTGCTTGGTTGCTTGTCCCAACAGCATTCCATCCCGCTACTATCCCGGAAGACCCCAAGGCAATGCATAACCAATATCCGTCTCTCGCCACTCAGAGTCCCTCATATATCCCATCACTTTGGTGGCTTCAATTGCGACTTCCGATGTTGCCACCATTCTTCCTGATGCTTTGCTTCCCTTCTTCGCATCATGTCCACCGCATCTTGACCAATTTCACGATGATCAGGAACAGAAAAGAGCCTGTACTCCCCCATCGTCACAGGTTCATGTCGCTGTCCTCGTGCATGCTGTCGCTTGTAATGTGAGAGATTAAATTCCATATCCGTTTGCAACCGCGGTAGAACATACTGCTTCCACCGCTCCTGAACCTCTCTGGTATTCTGCAGAGGTATCTCTGTATGCTCAGCAACGCGTTGTTGAATCGCCTCCTCCTCTTGCTTCATCTGTGCACTGTACTGGCCCAAGTAGTAGTCCCATTCTTCTTCGGAGAGTTTTCGACGCCACTGTGGAGTCTCTGTGCGTCGGCGATCTGTCTCATAGTGCCACAACCACGGGTTCCACGTTCCCTGAACCGACCGCCGCTGGAAATGAAGGTGGGAAGCGGAGAACGGCAGGTCATAGTCGTTGGCCGTGTTAACAAGACGATGGAAGCGCAGCCAAATACCCATGGAACTCATGTACTTTGTCTTGTAGCTCCGCTCGCTCCCATCACGGTATAGACCGGTGATGCTTGTCTCTGCCCATAAACGGGGACGAATGTCAATGGTTACACTCGGGTACTTTGCGTGAAAGCGAGGTAAGTGTGTCGCAAGAAATTGGCGAGTGTTAGGAGACCCCCTATTAGGACAGTAGGAAATAATGACTTTCTTTAGGCAAAGCTCACCGTTGCGGCTCATCCCACCAAATCCAACGTCACCGTTACACACAAGCGATACACACTAGGAGTATATGGCAAATAAAAATAAAAATAAAAATAGCATAAAAACAACAAAATAAACGCGCACAAGAAAATTCAATAAAAATGAAAAGCCAAAAAAATCCAGCAGCCTTAATTTCAAACGCCATTCCTGCGTGCAGAATGCATACAAGGGCTAAGATCTTCCCATTTTTTCTCGCTGCATATTCCACGGCATGCGCGCAGAGACAGGCTGTAATCCAAAGCGAGCACCACTCACACGTGCCTTCAATGGCCCTTTCTCACCCAAAACACCTTCCATCATGCGCTCGGCAGGATCTGCAGTGTAATCAGCCAGTTTTCGTTGCACCTCGCGGAGAAACCCCCGGTATGGCCACGCTGGCGGCTGTACAAACAACCCCTCCCCGCTCAGCGCCAAGTTTACAGTACGGTTCACAAGCCGTGTGTGAGCAACTACGGGCTTCGAATCCTGCAGCTGACGATACGCCTTTGCCACACGAGGAAATGGACCCAGCAAAAGCCCGGCCTCCTCTACAAGAAACTTCAGTGTCGTAAAGAGCGGCCATGTGCTCCACTTCTCTGTCTCCTGCATCACATCATCATTTTCACTCTCTAGAAAAGTCTCAAGGCGGGCGACAAGATCCATCAAGTTGCTGTGCGTCTGACGCGTCACCTCCATTTCATCAGTACTCAGTGCAAGAAGAACATCGTCTACGGCGCGCAGCACATGATCCGTGACAAAGGCAGTATCCAAGTACGTCTGGAGTTGCTGCTTTTGTTCCAAAAGCGTGGAAGAGGAAATAAAGTATAAAATATGCTGCGGGTTTTGTACGCGGTGCAGTCCACCCTCGGAAATGTGTAGCAGAGCCAATCCCCTTCCCTCCTCTTCGCCCCCTTCAAGGAAGACACTATCGCTATTAATTGTTGCATTAATGGAAACGTAATTGCCGGCCTGTGAGAGACGCCAAAATTCATCTGGTCGAGAAGCTGTCGTGCAAGAGGGTTCCAGGACAAGTGTGTGGCGTTGCCTCAAGGTACGCAGCAAGAGCAAGCTGTGATGCACCACAGGATGCCACAAGAGGGCAGCCTCACAATTCACGGCAAACATGAAAATCTCTCCCGTACCTTTTGGCTTCCCCAAGTTTTTTGTGTAACCAGCCCCGCAAACCCACTCTCTCTTCACCCCACCTCAAGAGGGTTCTTGCCGAAACAAATAATAGAAATGACAAAAAAGAAGCGCATGCGATACACAACACATATTTATAGACATGAATAAATAGGCACATATCTTTAAACGTGAAGCCATATACACAGAACAACACCCACTCTCACCACAGCTACGCTTCTCACCGTCCCCAAAAAGCAAGCTAGGCGTAAGCACATAACATTCTTCATCTGCTGCTTACAGAGCTCTTACACCTTACTGAGAAGTAATTTGAGGTAGGGAAATACTTGAAACACCTCCACACTTCCTTGACGCTCACCTCCATCTCTGTTTTTCTGTCTCCCTCCCAGTCTATTTTCCTTTTTTTCCTTTTTCCAATGCTCCGAGGTTATTGTATACATAAATTGGCACGAACAGTCTGACGAAGAGTTCATTCCTCTCATAAAGCGCTTTAGGAGAAAAGAGAAAAATATATATCAAAGTAAAATCAGCACCATACTCCCTCCCCCTTCCCCAATTTTTTTGACACCTTGCTGAAATTGAAACCTCCCGAATTTTTCATTATTCATAAATCCCACTCCCAATTCTTTTTCATATAAGTAATACATTTTTCTCTACTTTCTCTTTTCCTTTGCTCACTCTACTGTCTATTGCTTTAAATGTCCTCAGCCGTCATGGTGAGCATCGGTGGGCTGATGTGGAAATATGGACGGATGAACTTGCCATCGGCTGCCCATACATCAGAACCCTTTGACTGCGCATAAGCGCGTGCATTCTCGCGCTTGAACTCCTCAGGCCAGTCCTCGTAATAAATGTGGTAGAAGGAGGAGTAGAAAACGGAGATATACGTGAGGTACATAAAGGAAAAAAGTCCAACCCAATTCGTCAACACTCGGAGCTTCGTCATACGGGTGGTATCACGAATACCAAGCTGGTACATGCACTTCCAGTGCCACTCAAACACTTGTTTTCGCGAGGCACCAAGGAGGTGAAGAGGCATCTCATCCCATGCCGCTTTAAAGCGCTCTTTGGAGTTCATGTCACCCCCCAGAAGTGGGCGGCTTGTGCGCAACATGAGAGCGCGGTGAGATGTCGTGAAACTCACGGCAGGGCCTGTGCGACGAAGCATCGCTGTTAATTCCTTGGAGAAGTTTTGTTAATACTCTTGCTGGTTACTTGGCTTTTCGCTGCGTTCCGTTTCTTCCTAATCTTTATTTTTGAGGGGATTTTTTAATGATCGTGAAAAAAACAAAAAGTGAATGATAAGAGAAAATAGGGAGGGGGAGAAGCAATTAAGCGTGAAAACACACAATGGCACCTTACGCCGCCTCAAAAAAAGACGGCAATACTTAGTTTTATCGTGGTAAAACTGGTTACCATCCGTCCACGCTGGTCACCAAAATCTGTACCACGCCGACGAGGGTTCTGGTTTCCAATGTTTTTGCTTTGTGAGGCAAACCATAAGAGCCTTGCGCTCCGTGTTGCATGTGGCGATGCGTCCTGCCAACTTCATTTCTGCAGGGCAATCTAAGCTGCAGCGCAGCAGCTGTGTATTGAGATCATGGCATGGGTGTTTCGAATGTAATTCCATTTTGGCGGGAGGCACAATTTTTTGATTGTATTCACGCGTTCCCTGATCCTGCCAACCTGTTACAATCTCAAGATTGCGGGCGCTATCGTGTCTATAAATCATATTTCGAACAATGTGTCCCCCGCTACGGCGATTTGGATCCGCCGGAGCATCAGGATCTGCACTCATAGCTTCAAATATCCACTGTACTTAAGGTATAGACCTTCCTCTTTTTTTGAAAGGGAAATTTCCAGTGCAGTAAGCAGCGGTGTTGCAGCTGCTAATTACGCCCTTCAGTCTACCAGCTTGAGAGAGAATTGGAACAGAGAAAACAATAATACCACTGCCAGAGTAATATAAACCACACCCAAGGGCAGCGAGCCCACTGCCGTAGAGAAAATTAAAAAAGAAAAAAGGATTCTTCACCGCTACGCTGGAAAGGGAAAACGAGTCTGCCAGCGGGTGTTGTATTTTCCAATATTGCTCACTGCTCTCGAGATACCCCGTCTCTCCTTCTCGATATTGAGTGTTTTCGTGGTTAGACCCTGCCCACGTCTCTCGTTGTTCATACCGCTTGCATCCTCACGAGCCAAAGGCATACCTGTCCTGGGGTTGCGTACCGCTGGCATGTATTTATAGTACTGGTATGGCTGCTGTTTCCCCCACATCCACGTTGGCTGCAACCACATCTCGCGCTTATTGTGATTTGGCTGAGCAGGGCAACGCACACAAAGTGTGTCGTGGACCCACTGAAACCGACAATACTCGCACTGGAGCTTCAAATCGTTTCGAGAAAAGACAAGCTGTGGGTCCTTCGTCAATCCATCAATCTTTTTCATGTGATTTGTCGCCCTACCATCCAGATTGTTATTTGGTAGAAAAACATGTGCGTTTATTGGACCACTATACATTCCCAGAGGAAAAAAATTCATCAGAACGCCAGTGGGACACAGGTAGCGCAAGGGTCTTGTGGCCCCCCGCATTATTGCTCCTAATGCAATGTGTGGGCCTCCTTTGACCCCCTTTCCTTTAAGAGAAAGGCACATGAAACACAAAAAACGCAGTAAACAGGAGGCCAACGGCTAAAAGGTAAGAAGAGAAAGAAATAAAAATAAATGCTGCTCCCTCTTGACCCCATGGGATCCTCTTTCCTCTTTTTCCTCATTTTTTTTTAAACTTACTTTAAGCGAAAGAGGTTAACGTGTTCAGTCTCGCAGGTGTGAATGTCACCAGCAATTATCAATGAATGAAGTGGATCCCCAAAATCAAGCCCACGTAACTCCCGCATTGCTCCAGCGACGACTTGCTGCGTATTCGAACCCACACGTGCCAGAGCAATGGACATGGTGCTTCCATCTTCCGCCACTGCACCGCCCTTTTTCTTCTGTTCAACCTCCAATATTTGTTCAATGGCCTCATTGATACGCATATAGCGTGGTGGTTCATACACATTACGTCCACGCGCCAGGTTTTCGTCAGAGATCTCCTTTACTCTGATATCAAGCAATACCAATGTGTGGAGCCCCATCTCTCGGTTAGACATGAGTCTGTCGTACCACGAGTCTGGGTGCCACGTTTCCGTCCAGAAGCAGAGGGAGATTACTTGGCCAAACCGATAGAGCTGAAGTCCGCAGCAACCCACAGCATTAATAATAGAAGCGTTGTGGATGGAGCGGCAAGGAATACCCTGCTCATGGCATCGCACCACCAAGTCGAAGTGTGTAGTGGCTCCAAATACGTCCCCAACAACGAGCAATACAACTTTTTTATCTGAAGCTTCCTGCAGGACTTCCCCACTCTCTACCATCTCTCGGTCCGCAACCAGAACAGGTCTCTCGTAAACATTGGCCAGCTCCTCTGCAGAACTATTAATGAGAAATGATGTGTAAGCCTCCAAGTACACAACGTCTGCCTCATGCACAGCTTTAAGACCTTTTAGCGTGATATCACTGGCATCGCCAAGGCCCAACCCCACCAGTGTAAACATAATCACGTTCCCGAATATCAACAATTGCACAAGGATATGCAAATAGATGAGACCTGGTCTCTTCCTCGTGCAGATTAAAAAAAAAAAAAAACAAGAGAGAATAAAAAGTCTTTTCCAATGCGCCCAAATTTCGCCACTCCAAGTAAGATCCACCCAAAACGCATAGAAAAATAAGCAAATAAATTCAAAAGGCATATTCTACAATTAAAAAAGTTGTTGTGGACCCAAGAAGTGGTGATCTTCGGGGCCGCGCAAACGCCGGGAATCCCCTCCGCGTGAGGAACAACAGCGGCCAAATGAAATAAAAGAGAGAAAAAACTGCATCCACTGCCTAACAACGCGGTATCCCTGGCGAAAAAAAAAAATCAGCTAAAGGACAAAGAAACTAAGTGCTTAAACAAGAAGCACTATCGTCTAATTGGCCCTATCTGATCACAATTCTTCTCACAAGCCTCTATGAAGGTAAGTAAAGAAAAAGCTGGGGTAATTTTTAAAAAAATTTTAATTACAAAAAAATGCGCCCTCAGTCCCGCATCAAGATGCATTCTGCATATTTTTTTTGAAAAATTAAAAAAAAGTGTTTATTAGTCCCAATATTTGTGATCGGAAAGAAATGGAGCTAGCGCAAAGATCAGACCGTGAGAATAGGACTCAGCACGGTTCAAATATCCAGCTGTCAATACTCCCATTGCACCCTGTCCAGACCTTACATCTGTCTCACCGGTCATCTCATCCATTACCTCCGCTAGTTCCTTGCCCTCGTCAAGAATCTTGCTCATAAGCTTTTGGCTCATCTCAAAGCGTGCGGAAGAGCCTATTCCACACCTCCCAGTAGAGCGCTCTATCACATACATCCAACCACATTCAAACCATCGATCCGATATTTTCTCCAGTCCGCCTTCTAGTCCAACGCCATAATGAGCCTCAGGGACAAGACTCAGGGCTTCATGAGCCCGGTGCTGTGCACCCTGTTGCGACTCCTCGGCCGAGATGGGTTGTGCACGAACTATGGAAAGTACTGCCACAGGACGAACATCGTGCTGATAACTCGGAAAGCACATACGAACAGCAATATCGACAGAGTCCAGCTTCGCCTTGTTCGTTGTGCCTACAGCCCAGATTATCATCTCTAATTTCCTATGCAGGCGTCAAAAGTTTGTTGGAAGAAGTTGTATTGAAACAACAAAGGAAATAAAGGCATAATATAGCAATAAAGTTGACCATATACTCCAAAACGAAAAAAAAAAAAAAAAAATTGATGCCGTCCGGAAAAAACATAATAAGCAAAAGCATTTAATGCCCACCTTTCCACTAAAAAAAAACTCAAACCAAATAAAAGAAGCAGAAACATCACACTTGCAAAAAAATCAAGACCCCAGTAGAGAAAAATAAAGAAAAAGAAAATCCAAGAAAAAACAAATATAATAGTTGCTTCCTAATAGTCACGGACTCCCTAACATACCTAAATCCGGGTAAGAATGGGCAAACTAAATTGATCATACTAGTTTGCCCCGGGTGTGTGTTCCAAAATGGCAATGCCCCCCAATCCCCCAGCAGCGCATATGCTAATAAGACCATGACGTTTGCCTGAACGGCGCAGCTCATTTGCCAATGATGTTACAAGGCGTCCACCGGTGGCTGCAAAAGGATGACCGAGCGCCATAGCTCCTCCATTAACATTCAGTTTGGAAAAATCAAATTTTTCCCTCAGCACAACATCCCTCGAACCGGTGTATCTTTCAAAAAATTCCGGAGATTGTAGACACTTGATAGTTGCAAGCACCTGCGCAGCAAACGCCTCATGAATCTCAAAGAGATCAATATCCTCCGCCGTAAGACCTGCGCGTTTTAATGTTGGACCCCACCCAAGCACAGGGGCAAGTAAAAGCTGTGGATACGGATCAATGGCAGAAAAATGCCAGCTTTTTACGCTGATATCTGTGGGATATCCCAACTGTTTTGCCTTCTCTTCGGACATTAGCAACATGGCACTGCCACCATCTGTCAACCCACTCGATGTGGCAGGAGTTATGGTACCATTCGGTCTTCGAAATGCTGGTTTCAAGGTTGGTAGCTTTGCCTTCATCTTTTCAATGTCGCTCTGAATGTATTCATCCTTTACAAACTCAACAGTTTCACCATTCCTTGTCACGGTCACTGGGACGACTTCTTCCTCCATGTATCCTTTCATTACGGCCTCACTTGCATTTTTGTGCGATGCAATTGCAAGAGCCTCTTGATCCGCACGCGAAATGTTGTTGAGCTCCCCAATTAAATCCCCATGCCATCCCATTGTCCTACCTGTGCTTCGCTCCTCCAATGCCAGGGGTCGTGGAAGCCATGACAGAGGGTTGTAACCGGCTTCCTTGAAAAAAGCGGGGAGAGCTGCAAGTCCTTTCTTTTTCCCCATGGTAAGCCTTGCCAAGCCATAAGAAAGAGTAGCTGGTGCCACCAGACGGGCATTACTCATGCTATCGCTCCCTCCGGCGATAACAACGTCAGCATGACCACTCTCGATCATCATCACCGCTTGTGCCATGGCATTCAGTCCTGTCGCACAGGCCATGCTGGTAAAATGAGCCGTGATGTTCTTGGGGAGGTTCAGCTCTATAACAATCTCTCTAGCGCAATTATGAGCATCAAGCTGTAAAACAACATTGCCCCAAATAACGTGGTTCACCTCCTTGGGATCCAAGTTGCTCTTCCTCAGGAGGCCACTGACAGCAGCAGTGCCCAGCCGAACGTTATCTACCGTCATAAGAGAGCCAAACGACTTCGCAAAGGGTGTCCGCGCACCCGTTACAAAAACCGCTTTCTGTTTTAGAAAAACACGTCCACACCGCATATTGTATTTCTTTAAAATATATGAGGTAAATCTACCCAAGCAATTAGCATCGCATAAAAAACAAAATACAAAAAAAGCATCAGGATTGTCTCACACAGTCAAAGATCCAGCCTCAAAAAAAAAAAAAATGACAAGTACGCAAAATTACCACTAGTTCCATTGAAAAGAGAAATAACCTCCCATTATAACAACAACAACGATATTTTCTCGTGGCTGAATACGCCCTTTCTGCAAATACAGAGTCGTCCACACACCATGGGAGTCCAAAATGCGCGTATGGGGACCACATGCGTGAGACTGCGGAACACACGGTACAACAAAAAGTCTAGGGTCTCAAAAAGTCAAAAATAAAGGGTGCCATAGAACCCACCGTGTCTCACAAGCTGACACTGCAATAAAATAAAGAAATTCGTCCTCCATCATTTCACTACGGCCGTGGCTTTGATAAGAAATGGTAACCCAGATGTTCACACGCCAAAAAACACCAGAACCATTACTTCCAGCGAGCTTCCCGCAGAAAAAAAAACGGGCACCGGGCCCCCGTAGCGCCGACTCGGCACCGCGGGGACATCAGCGGGGAAGGCCGCGCCGCGAACCGGCCTCAAGGCAGCCTCCGCGGGCTCACGGGACTTCGTTTCATAGGAGCTTCTGAGGCGAATGATCGCGGGAGAGCTGGCCAACTTAGTTAATGTATATATATCCTGATAGAACGTATAGGCTTCTTCACGACACCTTTTTGTCTTATGAATTTTGGGGAGGCCACGACTTTAAGGACATCAGGGAGCCGGTAGCGGCGGGACAATTTTTTATTTTTATTTTCAAAGCCGCAGACGCAGCGAGGTTGGTTTGAGGAAATGGCATTGGTTTATTTTACACGGCCTCCGAGTGGAGCGACATTGGCGCCCGTCCTCCCCACCTGGTGCGCCAACATGGCGATATGCAGGCGCAGCTTGCCTTTATTGATGAAAACGGGTCGTCGGATGCGACGTTAACTGCGGCCACCCCGACGACAGGCTTACGCTTGGTTTCAGGAAACATCGCCAAACCCTGGGAGGATTCGAGCCTTACAGGACATTTTGCGAACCCCAGGGCTCCCCAAGTAGCAAATTTTGAGACTCAGGTGTTCCTGCCCACCGTGTGGGAGCGGCCCGAGAATTGGGGGCCCAGCAAGGGCTCCCCATCGCTGAAAAGGAGCGATCGATCGCCGGCTACACGAACGCCGTCGCTGACGCGTAGAATCGAAACGCTCAGCTGAATTCGCGGGCGGAAGAGGCGCATAGCATCCTATCGGCGCGCGAATCTCACATTGCGGTCGCCGGCGGCGTTCTTACAGAACGGGAACGCGCGCTTGTCGAAAGCGAACAGCAGTTGGGGGCGACCCGCGCCCGACCGCAGGAGCGAGAGGCACGCGTTAGCGCTAGGGAGGCGTAGCCGGCCGCGTGGGAGGCGTAGCCGGCCGCGTGGGAGGCGGAGACGGCGGGCCGGGAAGAAGCCCCCGCCACTCGGAGAGGTCCTGCAGGCGGACTTGTCACGCGTGAAAGCGCGGCCGAAGATGGCGTTGCCAAAAACTGCGCCAGACACGTTGCTTGTTGGTTGGGGGCGCGCCGCCACGCACGGCCCGACGCAACCCACGCGAGGGAGGCGGCAGGTTATCCCCCAGACGTCTCAGGGCGATTTTGGGTGACCACGTTTTTGCCCCTCGTTGCCTTTGCCTTTCGCACCTCCTCTTGGACGCCCATTCCGCAACAGAAGAAGAGGAGCGAAGGTTCCGCGCCTTCGACGTCACCGCTTGTTCCTCGCGCTTATGGAACGCGGGCGCTTCCGGAGTCGTCGCCGACTTCCGGGGCACGCACGATTATTGGCGCCAGGCGGGGGACCAGGTTCAACTTCCCTTTGAGTGTTTGGTTGCGTTGATCGGCGCGCTGGAAGCGGAGAGGGATCCCACCGATCGTTTTCATGAATTTTGGCAGGATCTTACTGCAGGCATTCCGGGTGCGGCTCATGACGGCGTCCGACCCCGGCGTCCCGCTCTCCAACATTCGCGCCCGTCATCGCACCGCCGTTCATGAGGCCGACACCTTTGCGAGGGCAACCCAGATTCCCTCGGAA
>NW_001849428.1:123588-125480 GCF_000209065.1 Trypanosoma cruzi
GTGGCGCCACCGACCTGACTGCAGTACGCCAGGATGCTGCGGTCAATGTCGCAAATGGATCGAACCCCGCTGGAAATTGTGATTCTGGGGTTGCAAAAAATTGCTGCGCAATCGGAGACGAAGCACGCGCGCCCCTCGACAAAGGAAGAGATGAATCAAGTAATCCGCAGCCGGACCAATTGGAAGGAACGTGTTGTTTTTCGACTTGCGTGGATAACGGCGAGTCGTTGGCCCGAGATTGCGGCCCTGACCCCCAACAATTTCACACTGGAGCCGGACGGGGCCTTAATTTTGGATTGGTCCGTGGCTCAAAAGACGGCGAGGGCGGATCCCCACCGCGCCTCGCGGTTCGTGGAGATACGAGGGCAGGACGCGTTCGACATTATAAAGTTATGCAGGACGCTTCGACACAACGAAAAGCTTACGAATCTTACGACTGCTCTAGTCGAACGAGCTCTGGCTAATTGGAATGCCACGGCGCATTCCATAAAACAGGGTGCGTTGCGGCACGCTGCTCAAATCGTGGGGACGCACGATTTGGACCCACACGTGATCTCGCAGTTGGCGAAGCACGTCGACCCGTTCGACCTTCCCCAGAATACTGTTCGATATTTGTGGAGGTACACCACAATTCTGACCCAGGTGTCGTCGCTGGTCGCATTGATGTGAAGGGAGAAGCTGCGGAAGGGCAGGAACTCTGGTTGAAAGGAGAGGAGCGTTTTTTCCATGATTTTGGCGTCATGCTGCCACTATGAAGAGACGCACGACAAGGACGCGTTTGACTTGCTGCTGTAGCGGGATGGTTCGTTCATCTTGTGGAGTGGTCAACGTGCCCGTATTGAATCCGGAGTGGATCAATAGTCGGTTGAACCCGGCTACCTTGGAGAGGCTCATGCGAGTTTGGGGACTCGTCAGGCGGTCCCCTTTCCCTCAATCCTCCTCCGGTAAAGCGCGCGAAGTCTCGCGGAGGATTCCGACCGCTGACGCGCTGAAAGTTACGCTGCGCCACTGCGTGCTCGTGGGCGGTGCGCGGCTGCGGATTGGCGGCCTCAGCGAGAGCACGGCGCGCCTGATGCCACACGCCCTCGTCAACATGACGAACGTGACGTCGCTGGAGGGCACGATCGTGCTGCATGGCGCGATGCCGCTGCACTCGAGTGTGCTTCTGGCGAACTCAACGCTGCGCGCGACGGTTGGCGGGTCGCAGTACGTGCCGACTACCCATGGCCGTGCGGGATACCGGTACGGCTCCGCGCTTGTTCTGGACGGCGTCCGGCTTCTGTCGACGCGGTTTGTCATGACGCGGTCGACGCTGGTGTGTGGCGGGGGTTCGTGCGCTGCGATCCTCGTGGAGCGCGGCCTCGGCGCGAACCTGTCCAGCGTCTTCTACATGGACAACTGCGTTGTCGTGTCGCGGACGCACGTAATGTACGCTCTTGCGTCGGACCTGCGTGTTGGCGGCGGCTCCGTGTTTTCCATACAGAACAGCTCGCGGAGTGCGCCGAGCACCGAATACGGCGAAGGCGCGTGTGTGTTTGGGGACGTTGTTTTGGCTGGCGGCAGCGTGCTGCAGATTGTGTCCAGCACGTTCCGTCTCGGCTTCGCCATGCTCATGGCAAACACGCTGACTGTGACTGACGGCAGCTGGCTGGTGCACCGCGACAACGAGTTCTGCACCACCTACGTCGTGCACGTGGACAAGGAGAACGGCGTGGCGTTCCGCGATCGGAGTGTTTGGTCAATAATTGACAACAACTTCACGTACGGCTCGTTCTCGTCCTTCGCGTGTATGACAAGCAAGTGATCACCACCATTCCGACACGCACCCGAACATCTACGGCATGTGCGGCGAGATAAGGGGCTCACCTGTGACGAATTACGGAGTCGACCTC
>NW_001849429.1:0-58514 GCF_000209065.1 Trypanosoma cruzi
ATGATGACTGGCCGTGTGCTGCTGGTGTGTGCCCTCTGCGTGCTGTGGTGCGGTGCCGGCGGCAGATGATGCCGTTGGCAGTGCGGTTGAGTATTCGCTCTTGCGGTGGCGCGCTCAGCTGCGGAAGGGATGCGCGGAGGAGGTCGGCAGGAGCACGGGAGGGAAGGCGAATGTGTCCGCCGTTGGGGAATGCCTCCGTCAAGGGATGGACGGTGTGCGTGCCGTTGTGGATGGCCGTCGTCGTTGGAGGCGTCAACACTCTGCCGTGGCTGCTGCTGCTGATGGTGGTTCTGGTAATGATGAGGATCATCGCGAAGAGAACGACGACAAATTGAAGGGATTATCTTTTTCAGGCCAGACGTTGCAAGCCGAAAAGAAGAATCCAGCAGGAGGACGGGAAGAACTTTCAAAAGTGCCGGGAGGGGAAAATAATTTGAAAGCAGACAAGAGTGAACCGAATTTCGAAAAAGACAAGGCGACTTCAGTCGTCAACCCCGCCAATCCAACTGGAATTCAAGAGTTGGCAGACTTGCCATTGACTGTTGCGGGTGGCAGTCAAAATCCAAAACACGCTGAGCATGGACTTTTCAACGCCAATTCAAGGCTTGTGGGCGGCGTGTCAAAAGACGGCCAAACAGAAGGTGAAAATGGCAGGGGAAATCAACCACCACCACCACCACCACCAAAAGAAGGCACAGAAGCGGGGCCATCAAAGCCTTTAGGATTAACTGAGAAACGGACACCAATTCCAGTGGAAGAAAACTTAAGGCCGCGAGACGGAAGTCACTCACACAAAAGGAGATGCTTCAAAAGAAAGATTCTTCAGAGCACGAAGAGGGAGAAACAATTTCCTCGGGTACACGGCGGAGTGCATCCAAAGAAATTCCAGAAGCTACAACTCCATTATCCGCCTCCAAATCTGGCAGCGGTATTGCCGGAAGCACGGTGGGGAAGGGTGGTGTTAACAATCCTCAACCTCCTGCCGCCTCAGTAACACAACATAATTCCGCGGGAGATACTGGCCCCGCTGCCCTGCCAGCCAGCACCAGTGAATTGCAAGCAGAAGAAATACCCAACGCTGGTATAATTGCCAAGACAAATGATGACGACAGCGACAGCAGCCCTGCGGCTTCTACTGTTGAAAGGCCTACCGCTGGCACAAGAAGCACCCAAGCCTCTGGTGATGCGAGTGACCTTGAACAGTCTAATAACGACGACGTCAATGATGACGTGGCACACAAGGATAAGACTGTGGAATTTGAAACCGCTTCAGGAAACAGGGACATTCAGGCAGATAATGATGAGAGATACACAACAGTACCAGAAAACGCCACCAATAAAACAATCAATACAGAGATCACAGCCGACAGTGACAGCAGCACCGCGGTGTCGCACACCACCTCCCCTCTTTTGCTTCTTGTTGTTGTTGCTGCTGCTGCGGTGGTGGCCGGGCCTGCATGAAGTGGTGTGCGATGAATGTGAACAAAGGCCTACGGCAACTGAACTGTTTTTTTGGTGAATATTGGCTGCACTTCCCGTGGACCAACAATCCGCGTGGTGTGCGGGGATCTTCTTTTAATTGTTACTATGCTTTTGTGTTGCTGTGTGCGCTGCACCTTCTTGTGTGTGTGCGCACCCTCCGTGAGGGGTGCAGACACGACGGACCGCTCTCGCCGTATGTGCATGCGGTGGAGCCTTGTGTGCCGCTCCTGTTTGCTTCTCCCTCTTCCATCTGTGTGTGTTGGTGTTGCGGCAGGGCTGTGTGTGTGTGCCTGCTGCCGTGGATTGGAGTGTGTGGTGCGTGGTGTGCGGCGTACGGTGCATGCCTGGCTGCTGCCCTCTCCTCATGTGGTGTGCCCTCTGTGTGTCTGCCGCACCTCTCGTCTCCCCTGTTGCTCTCCATGTCCCTCACTGTGCAGATCAGCTCCACACCACTGAACGACCACACTCACGATGATGATGACGTGCCGTCTGCTGTGCGCCCTGTTGGTGCTTGCCCTGTGCTTCTGCCCGTCCGTGTGCGCGACAGCGAGTAGTCAGGATTCAGGTGGGGACGGCCCCACTTCTTCGGTTACTCAGTCACAGGGAACAGGTGTTTCAGGGGTAACAAATACTTCCACGACGTCAAGTTCAGCAGCTGCGGCCGTTGCGTCATCGGGAAAAAGTGGAAAGTCCGATGCGCAAGGGGCTCCAGGTGCGGAAGAAGCTCTGCCAGAAAATCCAAGTGGGGCGACCGCTCTGGCAGGAAGTCCAGGTTCAACAAGTCCGGCGCCTATTAAAAAAGAGAGTTCAGGTGGATCCGGCAGTTCAGGGGGTCCAGTTCCGGTGGCCGATACGGTACAGAAAAATGGCGAAAACGATGCGAGAGGCTCAAAAAGTGGCAATAATCCATCCACACACCATGCGAATACGAATGCCGACGATTCGGCCAAGAAGACCACGGCGGCTACTACCACTACTACGACAACCACGACGACCACCACTACAACACAGCCACCAACCACGACGACCACCACTGCACCAGAGGCACCAACCACTACGACTACAGAGGCGCCAGCTGTGTCGACCACCAGCGTACCGTCGCGTCTTCGCGAAATCGACGGCAGCCTCAGCAGCTCTGCGTGGGTGTGTGCCCCGCTGGTGCTCGCCGCATCAGCGCTGGCGTACACCGCTCTGGACTGAAGAGGTGTGTGCGGGCTGTGCGTGCCAGCACTCAGCCACGGGGATTTGTGCGTGTGTTGTTCACTGTATAAAATAAGAGGAAATAATGATTGTGTTTTGCTTCACTTGCTTCCGCTGCCCTCCTGTGTGCTCCGCGTTGTTGCCTCCGTATCAGTCACTTGGCACGCATTCCAGACACACTCGTACGTAATACACGCATACAACTGTTTCGTGGACGCATGTTTGTGTGAGTGCATGCACACTGGAGCCATTCTTTGCAGTTCTTTGTTTTTGTGTTTTTACCCTTTCTTACTTGTTTTCTCGTTTTTTTAAATTGATTTGTGTCTGTTTTTTTTGCCTATAGTTTGCTGCAGGGCTGTGTGTGTGCATGCATTTTTTGACCCCTCACTGATTCCAACTGCCTCATGGTGTGTGCTGCTTCTGGGGTGCTCCTAGTTGTCACTTGTTGCTGTGACGTGACTGTTTTTATGCCTTGTGTCTCTTTTTGCTTTCACTCTGCGTTGACGGGGAGTTATTTTGTGCTGAAGGCTGCACGCAAGTGACAGGAGTGATGATGGCGATGATGATGGCTGGCCGTGTGCTGCTGGTGTGTGCCCTCTGCGTGCTGTGGTGCGGTGCCGGCTGTGTTTTTTGTGAGAAAGTTTCGCCGGATGGCTTCTGCGATAAGAAATCTGTGGAATTGAGTTCACTGGCAAATAAGACTGATGAAGAGCTTAAGGAGAAATGCTGCAAAAACGAGGATGATGAAACAACTTGTGTGAATACGTTGAAGAACAATATTTCAGATGCGATGAAGAATGAAAAGACGAAGGAAGACAACGCAGCTGACAGAGATCCTAAAGTTGCGCATGTTTCGGGAGTGCCAGTTGGCAGCTCAACAACGAAATCTTCAACGGCTGCTGGCGTGAATAATGCCGGAGTGTCTCCTCCTATTACCCCTCCTTTAAAGGTGGAAGGTGATGTCGATGCCAAAGTCCACAGCCCAGCAGGTGGTGCTAGCCACCAGCCGCATTCCGATGACGGCCGCAGTGAAGCAGAGAGAAGTCATCACTCAGAGGCGGAGGGATCGAATCAACACAGCGTGGGCGTGCAAGGCGAAACGATCCACAAGAAAGAAGAAAAAACACCAGAAACAGGAGTGAATTTCACCGAAGCACGGGATGGCACGGACGGAGCACCACCACCATCACAGGATCCACCAAATACGACTGAATCACATGAGGATAAATCCCGGAGAGTGACTGCACCCGACACAACTCCCGCACTGAATACATCACCAGGCAGCAACCAGGAACAAACATCCCAGTCCTCATCTCCCAGTGGCAGTGACACCACCGGCAGCCTGGATAAAGAGGACCCAGAAAAAAACTCCAAAAATGCAGAAATATACGATGCCCCACTGAAAGATGAAGGACAACAGCGTGAGAGTACAGCTGGGAATGAAGACGCAACAACAGTTGAATCTGCCGCTGAGCAAAGTAATACGACGGCACCTCGCGACAGTGACGGCAGCACCGCGGCAGCTGCAGCTGTGCAGCCTGAAGATGGAATGGAAAGTAATCCGGCAAAGAATGATTTGAGCCCACCATCCACTGAGGTCGCCGCAGAGCTCAGCACGGCTCCTGATGCTGAAGGCGCATCAAACAGCGAGGAGAATACGAACTCTCAGAGCGTAGGAAATCCAAATGTAACAATCGCCACCGCCACTCAAAAAAATCATACGACGAAGCCTGGCGACAGTGACGGCAGCACCGCGGTCTCCCACACCACCTCCCCTCTTTTGCCTCTTCTTCTTGTTGCTTTTGCAGCTGCTGCTGCGGTGGTGGCCGCGTGAGAGTGAGGGAGAGAGAGCCATGCACCGCCCGCACACACACTCTTCCTTCTCTCTCTGTGTGTGTGTCCCCTTGCATGGACTCTCGCCCTCACCTCACTCCACGAGGCACACACAATAATGTGCCCATTGTATATCTGCATGCACACCCATGCAGGCCCGTTGGTGCTCTCTTTTGCACGACACGCACCGCTGCCGTCCTGCCTGGCTGCATGGGCGGAGCACCGTAACTGTTTCTTTTTTGTTTTTATTGCATTGAGTGGGCGACCTCTCTCTCTCTCCCTCTGTGTGTGTGTGTTTTGCTTTACGGGAGTAATGAGAGTGTGTGCGCTGGTCGTCCCACGCTTCGGCTTTTTGTTTTGTTTTCCTTTTTGATTTTGTGGTTGAGTGCACCCATTACGATGGCTGCGTGTGTGTGTGTGTGGTGATATGAGTAATTTGCGTGTGTGCTATCTGCCTCTCTCTGTTGTTGCTTTCTTCCGACTCTCTTGTGGCGCACAGCTGCTCTGCGTGTATAGACGCTGCCAAACACACAAGCACACACACGCCATTATGCATACTCTGTAGAGCGATGTGATTGCTGAGAACGCACGCAGAGGATTCTGGCTGCGACGTCCCTTGCGAGGAGGGAGGACGGGAGACCGCGATGTGTCTTGTTGATGTACTAAGGGCGTTATACTGGAGGCGTGCAGGAAGTGAATTTTGTGGCATTGGGGATGCCTGGGACAACTGTTGATTGATTCCCGATCAGCAGCTGTACGTGCCGACATGTATCTCCCATGCTGTGTATACTTTGGTCAGGGATTCTTTGCCTGTGTGGGTGATGTGCGCCGGCGGCGGAGCGGGTGTGACGGAGGAGACAACGGTGAAATAACTGGCGGCGGTAGCGCGTGGGTGCTGCGGAGGGCGGCTGTGCCCTTTTGCCTCCCGCTGGTTATTTTTTGTGTTTGGGCGTCGCCTGGTGTGTGCCGACGCGTGGCAGAAGCGCCCGCCGTGGCTCCTGCTGGTGGTGGCAGTCGCTGTGTGTTCCCGGTGCGGTGATCTCCCTTCTGCTGTTCCGTGTGTCTGTGTGCGTGAGTTGTTGTTGTTGGGAGTGACTGTGGCGGGGATGATGATGGTGCCACTCACTGTGGATGGGTGGCGGTGCTTGCTGTTTCACCTCTTTACTTGGCTTGTTTTCTCTTTTCTCCGCCTCACGCACGCACACGCTAGGAAGGAAGTTACGACTAAACGCTAATCGCCACTGCGAAATTGTAAGGCACTGAAAGGACCAACAGCACACACACCGCCCACACACATATTTGTATGCTCTCACGTGTTGCTGCAGTGGAGACACCCCGCACACACAACCGTCGCGGCGTGACCGGATCCAGCGGAAGGAGGAGGGAAGGAGGAGAGAGTGAGCCGCAGAGGCCCAACATGTCCCGGCGTGTGTTTGCTTCCGCGGTGCTCCTCCTCGTCGTGATGATGTGCTGCAGTACTTGTGGAGGTGTGCAAGCTGATGAGAATCTGCCGGCAGTTCCAAGGTATCAATTGGAGGACATTGCTGATGGAAATCTGGAGTCGTTTGGAATTCCCGGCCTTTTGAAAGTGGGGAGTGACGTATTTGCCGTTGCCGAGGCGCAGTGCAAGAAGAAGGATGGAGAAGATGCCTTTACTGGCATTGCATCCCAACTTCTCACGATAAAAGACGATAACACACCGGAGGAAGCGCCTAAGGTTGCCAGAGTGATACGAGTTCTGGAGAAAAGCACTTCCACAAGCAAGAAAGTAGATGTGAGCCGACCGACAGCAGTTGTGGATGGAAATGATATTTACATGCTTGTTGGAAAATACAGCCGGAATGCTGGTGCTGGTGCTCGGGAGAGTGGTGCCGATGACTGGGGACTTTTGCTGTTGAAAGGGGAAGTCAGTGCTCAAGGAGATGACAGCGAAAAAAAAATCCTTTGGAAGGAAGCGGACGGTCTACAGTGCACTATGGGCGACAAACACGAATCCTTGAGGCGGCTGATTGGCGGCGGTGGATCGGGTGTTAAGACGAAGGACGGTACGCTTGTGTTTCCCGTAAAAGGCACGCAGGAGAAAGTTGGGCAGAAGGAAGCTGCGGGTGGAAAGACTTTCTCACTGCTCCTTTACACTTTAGATACTTCGAAGAACATTGTGACTTGTAAGCTGTCGAAGGAGATGTCTGCCGATGGCTGCAGTGATCCCTCCGTCGTGGAGTGGAAGGACAAACTCATGATGATGACTGCGTGTGGTGATGGCCGCCGCAGGGTGTACGAGTCCGGCGACAAGGGGGAGTCGTGGACGGAGGCACTCGGGACACTCTCGCGCGTGTGGGGCAACAACAAAAAGGAGGGAGAAGGGAAGGCCGTTGGGAGCGGGTTCACCGCAGCGACAATTGGTGTTGGAGATGATGAGAAGAATGTGATGCTCGTTACTCTGCCGGTGTATTCCAAAGAAAATAAAAAGGGCGAACTCCATCTTTGGCTGACGGACAATACGCACATTGTTGATATTGGGCCGGTATCCGGGAAGGACGATGACGCTGCCGCCAGCGCCCTGTTGTACAAAAGTGCTGGAAGTGGAACTGATGATAATAATGATGGTTTGGTTGCACTGTACGAGAAGAAGAAGGTCGGTGATGAAAAACCATCGCCCGGTATGGTCTCCGTGCGTCTGACTGCGCAGCTGCAGCGTGTGAAGGATGTGCTGGCGACCTGGAAGGAAGTGGACAAAAGTGTCTCCCAGCTGTGCCCTTCTGAGGGTGCTGTGCAGGCTCCCTCAACTGACAGTGCCTGCAAAAACAATAAGATCACGGCTGGGCTGGTTGGCTTTTTGTCCGGCAACTTCTCTGATGGCACATGGAGGGACGAGTACCTCGGGGTGAACGCCACAGTAAAGAAGAATGATGTGGCGGAGCAGGTAAAAAGTGGCGTGAAGTTCACAGGGCGTGGTGCGTGGGCGGAGTGGCCCGTTGGCAGTCAGGGGGAGAATCAGCCGTACCACTTTGCGAACTACAACTTCACTCTTGTGGCGACGGTGTCCATCGACGGTGTGCCGACGCAGGAGGGTCCCATTCCAGTGATGGGTGCGATATTGAAGGATGCCGAGAATCCAGTACTTCTTGGACTGTCGTACAACAACAAAGGAAAAAAGTGGCATGTGCTGTGCGATGGGAAACCGACGGAGGTGCAAAACCACATTGAGGGGCAAGAGAAAACACACCAGGTGGCCATTGTGCTGCAGAACGGCACTCAGGGCTCCGCGTACGTCGATGGTAGGCGTGTGGGAGATGTGCAATGCCAATTGGAGAATACGAATTCTAAAGGGATCTCCCACTTCTACATTGGAGGGGACGGAAGCAGCACAGAGGGCCAAGGAGGCGTGTCTGTGACTGTGAGGAACGTCCTGCTGTACAACCGCCCGTTGGATGGCAATGAGATTACTGCTCTTAATGCAATTAAAGCCCCGATTACGCCTCCGAAGGAAACAAGTGCGCAGGAAGTCGTGTTGCCTTCTCCTGGCAGAACACCGCATGCGGGACAGGAAGCTTTGAATGGAGGTGAAGGTGCTGCCGGTGGAAGTGCATCCCCATCAGCAGTGTCCGCTTCAACGACTTCCGTACCTGTGGGGCAATCTGTGAACCAACTCGCGCCAGGAAAGCCTCCCGATGGAAATGCAGATGTGGATGGCGCTCCCTCGTCTAGCGGTAACCCGACGGTGGGGGAGGGGAGTGCAGATACGATACAGGGGGATGGACCGCACACACCTTCCGTGGGTAATACCGCTGCCGCCGCCGATACAAACGTTCTTGCCGCTGAAGGCGAGGGGCACGATGGACCCGCATTGACAGCTGATGTGAGCGCGAGCTCTGGTGCGGATGGGGAGACGGCAGGAGGAACGGATGGGCAGGAGCAGGAGATCAATCCACAGAACGGGGAAGTAAAGTCTGCGGCCCTCAGCAGCAGCCTCGGAAATTTGTCGCAGGGGAATAACAGCGATGCGTGCACTGTGCGTGAGAGCGGACTGCTGCCGCTGCTCCTTCTGTTGTTGGGACTGTGGGGGTTTGCGGCTGCGTGAGGCGTGACTGGCTGCCGCGTGGGACAACTTGCGACCTCCCCAGCACCGACACACACACACACCTGGTAATTAATTTCTCTTCTTTAATAATTTTTATTTACTTTTTTCCCTGTTTTTGTTGTTTTAATTTTTTACTCCCTTCCCTTCTTTCTTTTGGCTTTTGGGGCAATCACTATGGACGTTTTTTTTTTCTTTTCTACTGTTTTAATTGTTTGTTGCTGCACTCTTCCTGTGAGGGGTGCCGTGTGTTTCTCGCCCAACTGCTCCACTCGCACACCACCGACACGCTCATGACGACGGCCCCGTGCGCCTCGCCTGCTGCACGCATGAGGAGGGGCCGCGACGAACGGCGCGCTGAGGAAGCCGTGACGTGTGGGCGTGCGACGAGGGCCTGTGGGGCGGAGCACACATTTCTTCCCTCTTGTTTTGTTTTCTTTGCGGCCAGGGCGGGCAGACACCCGCAGCGCCACACACCCTGCCGCCGTGTTTTTCTTTATTTTTGCTTTTGTGTGAATTTCTTGCGCCGGCAGAGCCTTCGGGGTCTTTCTTGTGAGCATTTCTTTTCCCTCTGATGATTTTTTCTTTTGCTGCGCTCACTCTCCCGATGGAGTGACGCGACTGCCGTCGTGTCTGCGTGCTTCTCTCAGTCCCCACACACACGAGTGACTGTGCTCTGCGGGCCGCACTCACGCGCCGATGGGAGGGCTGAGGGGAGCAGCAACACGCCGATGACCCCATGAAATATAAACGATGTGCGGACACACGGAGGTCGGACGGTTGAACGACATTTAAATATCTTTTAATTTTCTTTTCGGACAAAATGTACGCAGACAGTTTGGTGTGGCCACACAGCAGCCGGCTGTCTTTTGTTAATTTGTGCGGAACAGTAATGGACGACTTCTTTTTTATTTATAATTATTTTGTGTGATGGGGTTTACATAAGACGAAGGGGAACGTTCTTTTTTTGTTTTCAATAAATCTTGTGTGAATTGCCGCTGCCTGGGCAGCGGCAATTCATGAGTTTGAGCGGTCTTCTAGTTGTTTCTGCCATGCGTCTCCGCTGTACATTTTTGTGTGTCTCTCCGCATGCTCTGTTCCCTTTTTTCCACGTCTTTGTTTTGTGTTTCTGCAGGCACACACAACCACACACACAAGATGCACATTGCAGCGGATTTGGATGCTTCTTTTGTAGTGCATGCTGGTAGTTGCGTGTGGCGGCTGTTGTCTTCTTCCGTGGCCATGAGGAGGAGGGAGGTGGAAGGAGTTCGCAGCCCGACTCTCTTTTCCTGCGGGTGTGATGCACTGCGTGTGGCTGCGTTGAGTTGGGCTCCAAATCCCATTGAGGGCGGGATGGCTGTAGGTTTTTGTGCCGCGTCATGGATGGATGAGGGTTCGCTTGCTCCGTGTGAATGTGTGGTGGGTGCTCGCTCCGTGTGCGTGACGGCTGCTGGGATTCCTGGAGATGTATCTGGTGATGCGGATGCGGTGGTTGTGCCGGTGGATGTGTCGTGTGCTCCGAGTGACGGCAGCCTGAGCTATCGCGTGTGTGTGTGTGTGTGGAAGTGTTCCGCTGCCGGTGCTGAGGCTCAGCATGAGAATTACACTTTCAGTGGCTTTGATGTGCGCATGCATAGCAGGAATGGTGAGCTGGGTGCTGTGTGTCATGTAGCTAATGCGGCGCACACATGTAGCAGCTGTGCTGCCAGCTGTGCAACGGAAGAGGAAGGGGCCACCGTTGCCTTCACGATGAATGTGACGACGCATAAATACGCCGGCCCTTATGAATTTTAGTGTCGCCAATTTCCCCCCGATGGAGCCATCCATCCGCCTGCACGGAGCGGCGATGCTGACCGGACGGGCATCTGTCAGTTGCCGCCACCCCGTGAAGGGAAGGATGGCACAAAATATGGTGGGACAACTGCGCCGCAAGTGAATGCTGAGCCGTCACGTCAACACGAGGATTGGCGACGGTCTGCGGCGGCTGACGGACCCAACACCGTCGATCCGAGTCCCGCATCCAACGCGGCGACCAACACGTCCGAGACGAGGCCTGAGTTTGCCACCAATCCGAACGAAATGATGGTCCCGAATGCGTCCAAGAAGAGGCCTGAGTTTGCCAACGGTCCGAGAATATTAGTGGCGTTGAATGCATCCGGGATCATGTCTGTCACTTGTGGCGGCAGGGAACACGTTGCTGCGGATAACACGGACGAGGTGAATGAGCGCAGTGCCACTGGACACAAGAATCTCGTTTTAGAAAATACCGTTGCAGGCAGTGGATTTGTTGCTGAGGGTGATGCGTACGGATTGACTCAACGTAATGCCTCTGGACACGATAACAGACCCCTATTACAAAAACTCACCGCGCAGTATTCCGGGAGCGGTGGGAGTCCACACGACTGCTTTGCCCTGCGCGACTTCGCGAAATTGACACTGCGAGAGTTAAATGTTGGCGGCACTGTGCGTGTGCGTGTGTATTGGGTTTTGCTGCTTCTTCTGGGGTTGTGTGGAGTTGTGGCAGTCTTGTGAGCCGAAGAGTGTGGAATTGCGACTTCTCATGGAGAGCATATGCCGCGTTGCATGCGTGTTTTCTTTTATTATTTATATTTTACTTTGTTGGTTTTGTTGTTTTCCTGGAATAATGAAGATCTTTGCTGTTCCTTTATTTAATGGTCGGTTGCTGCACACTGTCACGAGGGACGTGTTTTCCCCTCTTGTTTCCTTTTTGTTGCCCACACGCGGTGCCGGCCTCATTGCTGTGCGTCCCACGGACTGCACGAAAGGAGGAGTGGAGGAGCAGGCCGGATGCCGCAATGAAGTGTGAGGAGTGTTTTGTGGGCTTACGGAAGTGCACAATCTTTTTTAATTTTATTCAGTGCGGGCAATATGTATACACAGAAACACATGCTCTTATTTTGCCGCTTGGCGCATAAATTAGAACACCGGCCGAATGAACTTTCTTTATTTTTTTTTGAGTCCTGCCGGACGCTCAACTCTGTTTTTCCCTGCTCAGCTTCTGGCTTGCGGTGCGGTGTGCGAGCTCTGCAATTGTACTGATTCCAACTGCCTCATTTTATTGTGCGTTGCTTGGGTGCTGCCATTTGTTGCTGTGGCGTGGCTGTGTGACTTGTCTCTCTCCTTTTGCTTCCGCTCTCCGCTGAATGGGACTTATTTTGCGCTGAAGGCCACACGCAAGTGGTAGGAGTGATGGCGATGATGGCTGGCCGTGTGCTGCTGGTGTGTGCCCTCTGCGTGCTGTGGTGCGGTGCTGTTTTTGGACACGCGACGGAAGGTTACTGCAGTGAGGGTGGAGGGAGCGGTTTAAGGCACACGAGTAATGGTGGAGATGATGGCGTTTCTATAAAAGCGGACTGCGGGTTGTTATCCACTCGAATGGGGTTAATAAATGCGGTTGAAGCTGCGGATGAGGGAGGATTGGGCGGTGATGCAGGTTCATCTCAGGATAAGTCGAAGGAATCATTGCAGGATAAGAAATTGAGCGGTAATACGGAGGGCGATGCAGCGCTTGGCTCAGGGGGAGTTGTTGTCGCAGATCCACCACCACCACCAGCAGCGGCACCACTGCAGAAGCCCGGAGAAAGAAATACAGGAGAGGAGGGAAAACAAGAAGAGTTGGATAAAAAAG
This sequence comes from Trypanosoma cruzi, assembly GCF_000209065.1. Classification (NCBI taxonomy): domain Eukaryota; phylum Euglenozoa; class Kinetoplastea; order Trypanosomatida; family Trypanosomatidae; genus Trypanosoma; species Trypanosoma cruzi. The sequence continues at coordinate 12,243 of NW_001849429.1, forward strand.
GAAATGAAGCAGAGGATAAGAGCAGAGGCGAACCTGGTCCCCCAAAACCAAAACCTGAACAATCCTCTTCATCAGCATCTGGCGGCCCTGGCACTCAGAGTGATGTGGAACTCGCTTTGGAGGTTACTTCCGAGGGTAATAAATTCTCCGATGACGCGCTGAAACAAGAAGATGCGGGTAAAACGGAAGTAACAAAACTATCGGACGGAGAACCAGAAAAAGGCAAAAGTAATATGGCACTCACGGAGACACATGACAGTCAAGCGGAACAGAAAGAAGCACAACTACCAAAACCACCAACACTACCAACAACACAAGTGAATGAACATTACAGCCCTGGAGATACCGTGGCTAAGCAACAGCTAAAAAAAACCCAAAGTGAAATGGACCCAAACACCAATTCACAAACAAAGAGCGCTGTTACAATCACAGCCAGTCAGCACAATGAACCATCTGCCGACCATGCAGGATCAACGACACCATCACCCGCGGCAAGCGGTGATGCCGCCAATAATGAAACCGACAAGACCACTGAAGACGGCATCCCGAAGAATGATTCAGCAGCTGATGGTGAAGAGAAACGAGAGGAAAAAAGAAATGAAAATATGAATGCCAATCCGAGGGAAACACCGGTTGAAGCCGCAGCCATGAAACCCACAAAGGCGACTACAGATGACAGTGACGGCAGCACCGCGGCCTCCCACACCACCTCCCCTCTTTTTCTTGTTGTTGCGTGTGCGGCTGCGGTGGTGGCCGCGCGAGAGTGAGGGAGAGAGAGCCGTGCACCGCCCGCACACACACTCTTCCTTCTCTCTCTGTGTGTGTGTCCCCTTGCATGGACTCTCGCCCTCACCTCACCCCGCGAGGCACACACAATAATGTGCCCATTGTATATCTGCATGCACACCCATGCAGGCCCGTTGGTGCTCTCTTTTGCACGACACGCACCGCTGCCGTCCTGCCTGGCTGCATGGGCGGAGCACCGTAACTGTTTCTGTTTTGTTTTTATTGCATTGAGTGGGCGACCTCTCTCTCTCTCCCTGTGTGTGTGTTTTGCTTTACGGGAGTAATGAGAGTGTGTGTGCGCTGGTCGTCCCACGCTTCGGCTTTTGATTTTATTGTTTTACGTGTGGTTTGGTTGAGTGCACCCATTTCATTGCCCTTTTTATTTGATTTGTGGCTTGCTTTGACGGTGGACGCCTAAATTGTTTGCTTTTTGTGTATTATTATACTGTTCCTTTATTATTGAGAGAGTGTCAGCCTCTTGTATTCTTGTAGCGCCACTGAGTTTTTTTTTCTTTTACATACGCCATGCGTCATTTGATTCACGTTACTCTGCGGCCTGCATTGCTTTTGGTTCTGCTTGTGATGATGTTTGTGCTGTGATTTGTCGGCGGGTGTCTTGCTGTCAGTCTGACTTATCCTTCGTTCCTTGACGATTTGTTGAGTACTGACGGTGCGTGGGCGTCTCTGGTGATAGTGAGGGCCGCATGTCTCAGAGCGCAGGATGCGTCGCGGGTGTGCGGCGTCGTTTGGAAGTACCGATGGGTGACCATCCGCATCCAGGCGTCATCAACGGACTGTGAGGGCAGCAGGAGGCACTGCGGCTTCTTTTGGCTTTGCACAAAGAGTTTATTGGACGGTGCGTTTGTTTTCAATCTTTGCAGCTTTTGTGGGGAAGGTGGGAGGCTGAGTGCATTAGGACTGAATTCATTTGTGTGGCTGCGTTCCGTTGACTTGCGGCCAGTCGTGGCACTCTTTTGGGGTCTGGCAGCCCGTCTCTTTTTTACTTCCCGTCGCAGCTCGTGGAGGCCAATGATCCGAGGAACATTTATTTGACTGCGTGTGAGCCGCTGCCGTGCGTGGTGCATGGACTATGTGATTGTGTGGGGAGGTGCATGGAGTGACGAATACTTCTGTTTGGCGTGTCGCGGTGTGTTGGAATGATGTTCGGAAAACATGTGGAGGGTGTTGTTTGTGATTTGTGTGTCTTCTCTGGTGGAGCCGACATGTGTGCGGGGATTGTGGCATTGCTGGCTGACAGCTCCACGTCAATTTTCAGCATTCCTGGATGTGCTGAGGAATGACGGCTGGCGACCAGCGTGTTGGTGCTGCTGGTGGGAATAAGTGCATCGGGAATAGGCCGTTTTCTCTTTTCCGTGCTGGAGCCGATGAACTGGCACGAGGACACCGGCTGCAGGCTGGCTGCCAGCACGTGTGAGCAGCGGATGCATGCACACACCGACGCTCATCGCAAGAGCTTGTGCGATCACGGTGGCCTTTTGTGGCGTGCTTTTATGGGCGTCAGTCCATCTAAGAATGTGTGAAGCAAACGGCTGACTGCACACGAGGGAAATAAGTGCGTGCACCGTGCCGTGTTTCAGCGTCGATGGCAGAGCGGCATGAAGCCCGTGCTGGCAACTGAGATCTTTGCGTCGCGAGGGATGTCGGTGTTGATTTTGGATCGTCGGGGGTGAAGTGATTTTGCTGCTGCCCGTGTGTGTGGCCACTCCGGCAGAGGGCGGACACAACAGGGAGGGATGCAGGCGCTGCGTGTGTGTGCAGGTGCCATGCAACAACGTCACAACAAACATGCTGCGACTCGGTGACCCTCACATCGTTGTGGTCCTCACGAACAGCCGAGGCACGGCCCACATCGATGCATTTAGTGGACAGAGTGAGGCATCTTTTGAGGTGATGCAGGGAGCAGGATGTGTTGACGCAGCCACGACGTGCATGGAGTGTCACGATGGCACAGCCGGCTGTGGCTGGTGGAATATTTACTTCTCGGAGGCAACAGAGAGAAAGAGAGCTGCTGGCGTCGTTGCTGCCTTTTGTGGCCTACCATGCCGATTATTGTCTGTCCGCTGATCATGGGCAGCATGCCTCCACTAGTGACGTCGTCTGCAGGCATTTCACAGCACCAGTGAAGCACACATCACGTCGCATGCTTTGGCTGTGGGTATGGTGTCGTGCATGCAGCCGGCATTATTTTGCCCGACTCCCTTTCACTGCCTTGCGACAAATAGATGCGTCTCCGCCCGAGTTATTCACTGCAGCTCCGTGTGTTGTGCTGCCAGCACAAGACTCTCCTGTTGTCTGACGCCTGGCTGACAGTCAAACACCACTGCGTTGGGGCATGCAAGGATGTGGACTGCCGCTCACGGTGTTGGGCACCGCTGTTTGGATGCGGCGGCCACACGAGCAGATGTATTGTGGCACAATGAAATGCGTGAAATACGCGGAGTCACAGCGGCTGCAATAATATCGACGGTGTGGCACCACGGGGAATGTGAGGGGGTGATGCATGATGAATCACAGTGGGCGGCATGCGAGGGAAGTGCACCGCGACGGAGCGTCATCCCGCCCTCAGCCTGCAGGGGAATGTACGCCCACAAAATATATGGTCGAGGCACCACCAAACACACATGCCCTTCCATGCACCAATAAATAGGAGCGAAGGTGCGTTCTGGTGCGTGGGGGTCCACTCACATATTTTTATTTCCACCGCAATAAACGGCGAGGAATCAGGTGCCACAGCAACGAAAGGAAACACAAACATCTACTGCAGCACTTTACCAGCGAAAGGCAGGAACAACACAAATTGAATTGTTGGCTGCACCAACACAAGAAAAAATGCACAAGAGGAAAAAAAAAAAATTGTGTACCTTGCGGAAATTCTTGAAACACACGACCCAGGCATGAAGGTTTGCTCTCTGCGAAAAGAAAAAAACAACACATGCGGACACCTGCCAACATCCAGACAGAAACACAGATAAATGATTGCTTGCATTATTCCATTCCTTGCGCTTGTTTTTGCGTGTGCGGCTGCTGCGGTGGTGGCCGTGCCTGCATTAAGTGGTGTGCGATGAATGTGGACGAAGGCCTACTGCAAATGAACTGCTTGTGGTGAATATTGGCTGCACTTCCCGTGGACCAACAATCCACGTGGTGTGCGGGGATCTCCTTTTTTATTGTTACTTTGCTTTTGTGTTGCTGTGTGCGCTGCACCTTCTTGTGTGTGTGCACACCCTCCGTGAGGGGTGCAGACACGACAGACCGCTCTCGCCGCATGTGCATGCGGTGGAGCCTTGTGTGCCGCTCCTGTTTGCTTCTCCCTCCTCCATCTGTGTGTTGTTGTTGCGGCAGGGCTGTGTGTGTGTGCCTGCTGCCGTGGATTGGAGTGTGTGTCGTGCGTGGTGTGCGGCGTACGGTGCATGCCTGGCTGCTGCCCTCTCCTCATGTGGTGTGCCCTCTGTGTGTGTCTGCTGCACCTCTCGTCTCCCCTGTTGCTCTCCATGTCCCTCACTGTGCAGATCAGCTCCACACCACTGAACGACCACACTCACGATGATGATGACGTGCCGTCTGCTGTGCGCCCTGTTGGTGCTTGCCCTGTGCTGCTGCTGCCCGTCCGTGTGCGTGTCAGAGACCCAGTTGAAGGATACTGGAGCTCGTGTTCAAGAACAAGGGAGCGGTGCGCCGCCTCCTCCACCACAGCCACCAACTGCTAAGCCGGTTGAAGCTATTGTAGGCGCCCCCAGTCAATCGACCCCTGCAACAGGAACACCACCTGTTCCCGGTCAGTCAGATCTTCCAACAACGGGTTCCGTTGCAAAGCTGGGAAATGGTGGCGGAGAGGGACCAGGATCGACCAGTAAGGAAGGTCTGGGACCAAAAGTAAGTACCGAGCCAAATACATCACTGACAAAGGGTACGAAAGAGCAACAAAGTCGCACTGAAACATCCGCAGAACAAACAAATAAGGAGTCTGAAGCCCCTGCTCAGACAACGACGACGACCACCACAACACAGCCACCAACCACGACGACCACCACTACAACAGAGGCACCAAGTACTACGATTACGGAGGCGCCAGCTGTGTCGACCACCAGCGCACCGTCACGTCTTCGCGAAATCGACGGCAGCCTCAGCAGCTCTGCGTGGGTGTGTGCCCCGCTGGTGCTTGCCGCATCCGCGCTGGCGTACACCGCTCTGGGCTGAAGAGGTGTGTGCGGGCTGTGCGTGCCAGCACTCAACCGCGGGGATTTGTGCGCGTGTGTTGTTGTTCACTGTATAAAATAAGAGGAAATAATGATCTTGTTTTGCTTCACTTGCTTCTGCTGCCGTGCTGTGTGCTCCGCGTTGTGCCCCGCATCCGCCACGTTGAACGCATCACGGACACACTCACAAGCATGCGCACTGGAGCCCTGGGTTTGTTTTTCTTTTCTCTTTAATTATTGTTTTTTAATTATTGTTTTTTATTGCTTTTCAAACTTGTGGTTTGCGGTGCGGTGTGCGAGCTCTGCAATCGTAATGATTCCATCTGTCTCGTGGTGTGTGCGCTGCTGCTGGGGTGCTGCCATTTGTTGCTGTGCGTGGTGTAGCGGCCGTGTCTATCTTTCTGCTTCCCTCTCTGTTGACGTGGTGTTGCTTTTGCTGAAGGCCACACGCAAGTGACAGGAGTGGTGGCGATGATGACTGGCCGTGTGCTGCTGGTGTGTGCCCTCTGCGTGCTGTGGCGCGGGTTTTCTTTGGTGTCGGCAGTTACCGGGGATTATCGTGAGCATTCCGGCCAAGGTGTTGTTGGGAGTGTTGGTCAACCTCCTTCCCCAGTTGGGGGTCATGGTGATAATGGAGTTGTCACTGATGGAAGCTCTCTGAGCGGTGGAAGTCACTTGCCGGGTTCTGCTCCTACGGGTGGCAAACCTTCACTTCCCGGTGTTGGTGAGGGTGTGGGTTTAAATGAATCCAAGGATGCCTTAACTCTTGCAAAAGAGGGGCATGAAGTCGTACGGGATCAGCATGAATTAGTGCCTCAAGTTTCGCACCACACTGATGCGGGAACAGGAGGGAAAAGCGATCTCAGTGCGCCAGAACAGTCGCCCAACGCAAAAACAGAATTAGAAAATGGTGGTGGTGTTTGTGGTGATGATGCTGCGACTGCGGAGGGTGAAGTAATAACCACCGTGAATGAAGAACAATTGGGCGGATCTTCCACGAGCGGCAGCCATCCACCAGCAGCAGACCGAGGGGCGAAGGAGCAGGAAGGCACAGTGGAACAAGCAGCATCAACAGCGGCACTGACGCCAGTGGTGGGGCGAGAGACAACACCTAAAGGGGACACCGAAGAGGACTCACCGGAGGATAAAGCCGCAACTGGCGCAGGTATCACACAAGATATACCAGCTGTCAGTCAACAACAAACACATCCTTCATCCACTTCTACAACTGGAAATGGTCCGACTTCTACTCTAGGAAAAGGGCGCGCTGCGGAGGACATTTCCAACAATAACGAACGATCTGGCAAAGCACTACTGCAAGAAGGAGCGGAACATGAAACTGTTGCTGGCAGCCAATCGCAAGCAATACCAGCAGCCACCGCCCGTAACACACTTGGCACAACCGTTTCTGGCGACAGCGACAACAGCACCACGATAACTACAGCCGTGCGGTCTGACACTGGCACAGAAGGCACTCCAACCAGCAATCATCCGAACCGACAATCCATTGAAGGCGCCACGTCACCCGGCATGAATTCCGATGGTGAAGCAGCATCAGCCAAAAACTATGATACGGTACCTCAGAGTGCAGGATCCACAACAGCGCCAACCACAAACAACAAAACACGTGACACAGCTTCTCATGGCGACAGTGACAGCAGCACCGCGGTCTCCCACACCACCTCCCCTCTTTTGCTTCTTCTTCTTGTTGTTGCGTGTGCGGCTGCGGCTGCGGTGGTGGCCGCGTGAGAGTGAGTGTGAGAGAGCCATGCACCGCCCGCACACACTCTTCCTTCTCTCTCTGTGTGTGTGTCCCCTTGCATGGACTCTCGCCCTCACCTCACCCCACGAGGCACACACAATAATGTGCCCATTGTATATATGCATGCACACCCATGCAGGCCCGTTGGTGCTCTCTTTTGCACGACACGCACCGCTGCCGTCCTGCCTGGCTGCATGGACGGAGCACCGTAACTGTTTCTGTTTTGTTTTTATTGCATTGAGTGGGCGACCTCTCTCTCTCCCTCTGTGTGTGTGTTTTGCTTTACGGGAGTAATGAGAGTGTGTGTGCGCTGGTCGTCCCACGCTGCGGCTCTTTGTTTTGTTTTCCTTTTTGATTTTGTGGTTGAGTGCACCCATTCTGCGGCTGCGTGTGTGTGTGTGTGTGTGCGATGATATGAGTAATTTGCGTGTGTGCTATCTGCCTCTCTCTGCCGTTGCTTTCTTCAGACTCTCTTGTGGCGCACAGCTGCTCTGCAAGTATATCCTCTGGCAAAAACACATGCACACACACACGCCATTATGCATACTCTGTAGAGCGGCGTGATTGCTGAGAATGGATGCACGCACAGGATTCTGGTTGCGACGTCCCTGGCGAGGAAGGAGTACGGGAGCCTGCGATTTATTTTTTGACACGCTGCAGGCGTGCAGTCTATTGGTGGTGTGGCTTATGGTGCCAGGGACAAGTGCGGATTGCTTCTTGTCCAGCAGCTGCACGTGCCAATGTGTATCTCCCATGCTGAGTATACTTTGGTCAGGGATTCTTTGCCTGCGTGGGGTGATGTGCGCTGGCGGATGCGCTGGAAGGGTGAACAGTAAAATGACTGGCGAGAGCGCGTGGGCTTTGCAAGGGGCGGTTGTGCTCTTTTGCATTCCGCCAGTTGTTTTGTGTGTTTGTGTTGCTGGGTGTGTGCTGAAGCGTGAATAACAACACACCTGCTGCGGCTAGTGGCAGTCACTGTGTGTTCCCGGTGCACTGTTCTCCTTCTGCTGTTCCGTGTGTCTGTGTGCGTGAGTTTTTGTTGTTGGGAGTGGCTGCGGCGGGGATGATGATGCCACTCACTGTGGATGGGTGACGGTGGTTACTGTTGTACTTCTTTTGTGGACATGTTTTCTCTTTATTTCTTTCCCACCCTCGCAAAGAAGGAAAACAAGCGCGAATCGCCACTGTGAAATTGTAAGGCTCTGAAAGGAACAACAACAACAGCACACACCGCCCACACACACATATTGGTATGCTCTCACGTGTTGCTGCAGTGAAGGCACCCCGCACACACAACCGTCGTCGCGTGACCGGATCCAGCGGAAGGAGGAGGGAAGGAGGAGAGAGTGAGCCGCGGAGGCCCAACATGTCCCGGCGTTTGTTTACTTCCGCGGTGCTCCTCGTCGTGATGATTTTCTGCGGTACTGGTGGAGGTGCACAAGCTGCTGTGGAGGAACCGTCGTCTGATCCGAAGTTTGAATGGGAGGGCATCAGTGAAGGTGAAGGTGATGTAACTGTGGAGTCGTTGGGTGCTCCCGGCCTTTTGAAAGTGGGGAGTGACGTATTTGCCGTTGCCGAGGCGCAGTGCAAGAAGAATGGTGAGGGTGGAGACAACACCTTTACTGGCATTGCATCCCAACTTCTCACGATGGAAACAGGTAAAGAACCGAAGGAAGTGCTGGAGGGTGCCAGGGAGAAAACACAATTTCTGGAGGAAGGCACTTCTCCAGAGGCGAAAAAAGTAGATGTGAGTCGACCAACAGCAGTTGTGAATGGAAGCGATATTTACATGCTTGTTGGAAAACGCAGCTATGAAGCTGCCACTAACTGTCAGGCTGGGACCGAGAAGATCAAATCGGGAATATTGCTGGTGAAGGGTGAGATCAGTGGTGAAGGCGGCAACGAACAAATCCATTGGAGGGAAACTGACGGTCTCCCGTGCACTCTAGGCGACCAACAAAACTCCTTGAAGCGACTGATTGGCGGCGGTGGATCGGGTGTTAAGATGGAGGACGGTACGCTTGTGTTCCCAGTGGAAGGCACGAAGGAGAAGGATGACAACGGAAAGGATGAAAAAACCGTGTCGCTGATCATATCAAAGGATGCAGAGAGTTGGACGCTGTCGAAGGGGATGTCTGACGGTGGCTGCGGTGATCCCTCCGTCGTGAAGTGGAAGAAGGACAAACTCATGATGATGACTGCGTGTGATGGTGGCCGCCGCAGGGTGTACGTGTCCGGTGACAAGGGGGAGTCGTGGACGGAGGCACTCGGGACACTTTCGCGCGTGTGGGGCAAAGAAAAGGAAAATGAGAAGGCCGTTAGGAGCGGGTTCACCACAGCGACTCTTGGCACTGGAGATGATTGGAAAAATGTGATGCTCGTTGCTCTGCCGGTGTATCCCAAAGAAAAAGAAAAGGGCGTACTCCATCTTTGGCTGACGGACAATACGCACATTGTTGATATTGGGCCGATATCCGGGAAGGACGATGACGCTGCCGCCAGCGCCCTGTTGTACAAAAGTGCTGGAAGTGGAACTGATGATAATAATGATGAGTTGATTGCACTGTACGAGAAGAAGGGCAGTGGGGGGAAACCATCAAACAGCCTTTGGTCTGTGGTTCTGACTGAGCAGCTGCAGCGGGTGAAGGATGTGCTGGCGACCTGGAAGGAAGTGGACGAGCATGTCTCCAAGCTGTGCCCTTCTGAGGGTGCTGTGCAGGTTACCCCACCTGACACTGCCTGTAGCCCTACTGTTAAGATCACGGCTGGGCTGGTTGGTTTTTTGTCTGGCAACTTCTCTGATGACACATGGAGGGACGAGTACCTCGGGGTGAACGCCACAGTGAATAATAAAGCTGGGGAAGCGGCGGCAACAGTGGCAACTGAGAATCCCGATGGTGTGACGTTTCGGGGAGCGTGGGCGGAGTGGCCCGTTGGCAAGCAGGGGGAGAATCAGCTGTACCACTTTGCGAACTACAACTTCACTCTTGTGGCGACGGTGTCCATCGACGGTGAGCCGACGAAGGGTAATATTCCAGTGATGGGTGTGAAGATGAATGGCGATGACGAGAATCCAGTACTTCTGGGACTGTCGTACAACAACAAAGAAAAGAAGTGGGAAGTGTTGTGCGGTGGGAAACCGACGGAGGTGCAAAACCACATTGAGGGGCAAGAGAAAACACACCAGGTGGCCATTTTGCTGCAGAACAAAAAACAGGGCTCCGCGTACGTCGATGGTAGGCGTGTGGGCGCGACATGCCAATTGGAAAATAAGGAAGATAGAAAGATCTCCCACTTATACATTGGAGGGGATGGAAGCAACACAGAGGGCCAAGGAGGCGTGTCTGTGACTGTGAGGAACGTCCTGCTGTACAACCGTCCCTTGGATGACAGTGAGATTACTGCGCTTAATGCAATTAAAGTCCCGATTACGCCTCCGAAGGAAACAAATGCGCAGGAAATTGTGTTGCCTTCTCCTGATGGAACACCGCAGGCGGGACAGGAAGCTTTGAATGGAGGTGAAGGTGCTGCCGGTGGAAGTGCATCCCCATCAGCAGTGTCCGCTTCAACGACTTCCTCGGGAAGTGGGCAATCTGTGAACCAACTCGCGCCAGGAAAGCCTCCCGATGGAAATGCAGATGTGGATGGCGCTCCCTCGTCTGACGCTGACCCAACGGTGGGGGAGGGGAGTGCAGATACGATACAGGGGGATGGACCGCACACACCTTCCGTGGGTAATACCGCCGCCGCCGCCGATACAAACGTTCTTACCGCTAAAGGCGAGGGGCACGATGGACCCGCATTGACACCTGATTTGAGCGTGAGCCCTGGTGCGGATGGGGAGACGGCAGGAGGAACGGATGCGCGGGAGGAGGAAATCCATCCGCAGGACAGGGAAGTAAAGTCTGCGGCACTCAGCAGCAGTCTGGGAAATTTGTCGCAGGGGAATAACAGCGATGCCGGCACTGTGCGTGAGAGGAGGGTGCCATCGCTGCCATCGCTTCTTCTGTTGGGACTGTGGGGATTTGCGGCTCTGTGAGGCGTGACTGGCTGCCGCGTAGGACAATTCCGACCTCCCCAGCAGAGAAATACTATTCCCATGGGAACAAATTTCACTCATAAATCATTTTTTTTGCCTATTTTAAAATCCTTTTACTGTTTGCTACTTTTTGGTTGATTTTACTTTTTTTTTCCCTGATCTCTCATTCCTTTGCTTTTTTTTTTTTTTTTTGCTTTTGGGGCAGTCACTATGGACGTGTTTTCTTTTCTACTCTTCCCTCTTTAATTGTTTGTTGCTGCACTCTTCCTGTGAGGGGTGCCGTGTGTTTGCCGCCCAACTGCTCCACTCGCACACCACCGACACGCTCATGACGACGGCCCTGTGCGCCTCGCCTGCTGCACGCATGAGGAGGGGCCGCGACGAACGGCGCGCTGAGGGAGCCGTGACGTGTGGGCGTGCGACGAGGGCCTGTGGGGCGGAGCACACATTTCTTCCCTCTTGTTTTGTTTTCTTTGCGGCCAGGGCGGGCAGACACCCGCAGCACCACACACACAGCCACACCCTGCCGCCGTGTTTTTCTTTTTTTTTGCTGCGCTCACTCTCCCGATTGAGTGACGCGACTGCCGTCGTGTCTGCGTGCTTCTCTCAGTCCCCACACACACGAGTGACTGTGCTCTGCGGGCCGCACTCACGCGCCGATGGGAGGGCTGAGGGGAGCAGCAACACGCAGATGACCCCATGAAATATAAACGATGTGCGGACACATGGAGGGTCGGAGGGTTCAAAGGCATTTAAATATCTTTTAGTTTTTGGACAAAATGTACGCAGACGGTTTGGTGTGGCCACACGGCAGCCGGCTGCTTTTTAAATGTTATTTGTGTGGGACAGTAATGGACGATTTCTTTTCTTTTATTTATAATTATTTTGTGTGATGGGGTTTGTATAAGACGGAGGGGAACGTTCTTTTTTGTTTTAAATAAGTCTTGTGTGAATTGCCGCTGCTCGGACTGCAGTGCAATCATGAGTTTGAGCGGTCTTCTAGTTGTTGTTTCCGCCATGCATCTCTGCTGTACATTTTTGTGCGTCTCTCCGCATACTCCGCTCCCTCTTTTCTACTTCTTTGCTTTGTGTTTCTGCAGGCACATACGACCACGCACAAAAGATGCACATTGCAGTGGATTTGGATGCTTCTTTTGTGGTGCATGCTGGCAGTTGCGTGTGGCGGCTATTTGTTCTTCCGTGGCCATAAGGAGAAGGGAGGAGAGGGGAGCGCAGCCCGAGTCTATTTTCCAGCGGGTGTGATGCACTGCGTGTGACTACGTTGAGTTGGGCTCCAAATCCCATTGAGGGCAGGATGGTTGTAGGTTTTTGTGCCGCGTCATGGATGGATGAGGGTTTGCTTCCGCTTCTGCCTCGTGTGGTGGTGCTCGCTCCGTGTGCGTGACGGCTGCTGGGATTCCTGGAGATGTATCTGGTGCTGCGGATGCGGTGGTTGTGCCGGTGGATGTGTCGTGTGCTCCGAGTGACGGCAGCCTGAGATATCGCGTGTGTGTGTGTGTGTGTGGGCGTGGAAGAAGTGTTCCGCTGCCAGTGCTGAGGCTCAGTAGGAGAATTGTACTTTCAGTGGCTTTGATGTGCGCATGCATAGCAGGAATGGTGAGCTGGGTGCTGTGTGTCATGTGGCCAATGCGGTGCACACATGTAGCAACTGTGCTGCCAGCTGTGCAAGGAAAGAGGAAGGGGCCACCGTTGCCTTCACGATGAATGTGACGACGCATAAATACGCCGGCCCTTATGAATTGTGGTGGCGTCGATTTTCCCCGATGGAACCATCCATCCGCCTGCACGGAGCAGCGATGCTGACCGGACGGGCATCTGTCGGTTGCCGCCACCCCGTGAAGGGAAGGATGACACAAAATATGGTGGGGCAACTGCGCCGCAAGTTAATGCTGAGCCGTCACGTCAAAACGAGGATTGGCGACAGTCTGCGGCGGCTGACAGACCCAACACCGTCGATCGGAGTCCCGCATGCAACACGGCGACCAACACGTCCGAGACGAGGCCTGAGTTTGCCTTTGTTCGGAACATAAAAGTGGCTCCAACACCACCCAAGAGGAAGCCCAGCATTGCCATGAGTCGGAACATAGAAATGGATCTGAATGCATCCGTGACGAAGACTGCGCTCGCCACCGCGTTGAGGAAGGCAGTGGGCTCGAGGGATGCTCGCAAGAGTGAGGCCGTTGACGGCAGCGGCGAGCACGTTCCTGGGAAAATTGCGGGAGGAATGAATGGTCAGAACGTCCCCGGAAGAACAAAACGGCATCAAGAAATGTGTCCTTGCGCGATCTGGAGCGGCGTGAGTCCAGACGGCCGCCTCGCCCTGTTTGACGACGTGGAGTTGATACCACGCGATTCAACTGGCGGCCGCACTGCGCGTGTGTGCGTGTCTCTGGCGTTGCTGCTGCTGCTGGAACTGTGTGGAGTTGTGGTAGTCTTTCGAGCGAAAGAGGGTGGGATTGTGACTCCCCACGGGGGATATTTGCCGCATACTTTGCGGTTTTTATGTCACTTTTTCTTCTCCTCTTTTTTAATGATTTACGGATCGCTTTTTAAACCTTTTTTTCTTCTTTGTAATGCTCTTTTTGATGCTTTCCCACTGGAGTAATAAGTGCCCTTTTTTCTTCTCATTATTTAATGTTCGGTTGATGTGCACTGGAATGGGCGACGTGTTTTCTCTCTTGTGTGTTTGTTTTTTGTTGTTGCCCACACGCGGTGCCGGCTCCGCTGCTGTGCTTCCCACGGACTGCAGGAACGGGGATTGGATGAAGAGGCCGGATGCCGCGTGAAATGTGAGGGATGTTGTGTGGGCTGGTGGAGTAATAAGATTTTTTTCTTTTTTTTATTACATTTTTTACTTGTGCAGGTAATATTTATGCGCACATGATCGTCTTGTGCTGCATGGCACACGAAATGGAAGTCCTACTGATTCATTCTTTTTTCTTTTTTAAAAAATCCCTGCGGACTTCTTTTTGTCCGTGCCGTGTCCACTGTCACTGTGTGCCCCCGTGTGTCGTTGGGTGTCCCTCTGCTGGCTGTGTTTCTGAGCTGCCCTCATATCTTTTTCTTCTTTTCTGCTAGAGGCGCCGATGGTTTGCGACGACGGTTGTTTGTGCTACCCATTGCGATGGCACGAGGGTGACTGGGCGCCGGCCTCCTGAGTGCCCTCGGAGGGAGAAGATGGTGTGCGCCGTGCCTCACTGTGAGTGTGGGACGCCACTAGCCGTGCGGAGAGAAGTAAATGGCTGTGCGGTATGTTCTTGGATGCACCCCGTCGCTCTCGTTGCCGCCGTGTGTGTGCTGAGCGCATGGCAGTATCTTGCGGTGCAAAGTGGATGGCATTGCTTCCGCGTGTGCCCTCGTGCATGCGCTGTGCGGCGGGCATCTCTTCCCCATGACACCGCCCTTTTGTGTGGGACAGTGGAGGGAAGTGGAGATGTGTGAGGGAGTGAGGGTGGCCGTTGTTTCCCCACATTTGCTTCTTCCACACACGTGGCGCCTCTCGGCAGCCTCTCGCAGCACCCAGGCCGTGGATTGAGAGAATGTGAGGGTCTGCTCCAAGTACACGGAGGACGACAAGATGCAGTTCATGACGGCCAACCTGATCGGCCTGTGGTTGCAGCGCATGGAGCACGTGCGCCTGCACACGTTGGGTGTTGCGTTCATGATTGGGGAGGAGAGGCGGCACGACACTGTGGCGCTGTGGGTGTTGCGCGGCCGGGGCATGCCGACGATTGTGAGGGACGTGGAGGACACGGAGCTGTTCGACTGGGAGGAGGTGACGGACTTTGCGGCGCAGTGGGAGCGCATGACGGACTGCGTGTGCTGGAGGGGCGCGTGTTGGAGTGAGCGTGGCGTGCCTGTGAGGGCCTGAGGAGAGGGAATAACAGTAACAGTGACTGTGAGAGTGCGAGGAACAGGGCACTGGCGAGGAGCACTTCTTTTTTTGATTGTTGTTGAACCGCGCTCACCTAATTGTTGTGGTGGTGCGTGACCCTCATTGCTGGATGGGACGGTGCGTGGCTGTGGGAATTGTCTCCTTTTGCTTTTGCTCTGCGTTGACGGGGAGTTACTTTTGCTGAAGGCTGCAGGCAAGTGACAGGAGTGATGGCGATGATGACTGGCCGTGTGCTGCTGGTGTGTGTCCTCTGCGTGCTGTGGTGCAGCGTTTCGGTGGCCAATGGTGATGAGTCTGATGAGAATGTGGATTTTTCTTCTGGGAGGTCCGAAGCCCCACAAGGTGGATCATCTGAAGTTATGGATGGAAGAGAAGGTTTGGATCACAAGTCCTGCTCCGTGGAGCCGGGGTCGGAAGGAAATACCGCGGAATGTACGAAGGCGAGGACAAACGACACAGATGCCATTTCTACCGATCCGTCATTGCCGTCACACAAGTCCAGTGACCCAAATCCCCAAACAGGCCTACAGCCTCCTGCTCCACCTACCGGTGCTGGTCAGAGTCATCAAACCAACCCGGTGCAAGATGCAGGAGTCACGCGGCAAGTACGGCAAGATGTTGAAGAAGTAAAAACAAAAAAAGGACTTGAAGAGCAGAACAAACAGAAAAACAAAGAAAGTCACGAAAAACAATCGTCACGTGAAGACGCTTCAGTAATAAAAGGAAATCAACTTGTAGGACAAGAAGCAGCGCTACAAGGAGACCCAGCGCAGCAGGAAAGAAAGCAACAGGAAGTAGAGCCAGGACAACCACAACACGAGACCGACGTACAGCACAGAGGATTATCCCAGCATGACCAACAACTTCAAGGCCATGAAGAAGTACAGGAAAAACGACGCCGGGGGGAAGAACAACCGCAACTACAAAAAGCACAAAAATAAAAGGTGCCGACTGCTTCAACGACAGAGCCAAAGTCAACGCCACAGTCACCGCCACCTGTAAAACCACGGGGCATGCAACAGGAGGGATCCGCCGCCAGTTCATCAGATCCATTGAAAAGGGAAATTCCCTCGGTTTTAACAAAAAGTAAATCAAATGAAACCATTGACCCACCGTTGCCACAATCTTCTGCAGGAGAAGGTGGTGCTGCTGCCGCACTTGGGGCAGACGAGGAAGACGCGAACATTCGAAAAGATGCCGAATTTCCTGAATCGGCAGCTACAGAAGAAGACCACCCCCATAAACATTCCCTCAAAAACGACGGAGAAGCAAAGAAAGAGAAGACCGCCTTTGGTCCAAATAACACGGCAAATAAAAATGACGGTTACAGCGACGGCAGCACCGCGGTCTCCCACACCACCTCCCCTCTTTTGCCTCTTCTTTTTCTTGTTGCTGCTGCTGCGGTGGTGGCCGCGTGAGAGTGAGGGAGAGAGAGCCGTGCACCGCCCGCACACACACTCTTCCTTCTCTCTCTGTGTGTGTGTCCCCTTGCATGGACTCTCGCCCTCACCTCACCCCACGAAGCACACACAATAATGTGCCCATTGTATATATGCATGCACACCCATGCATGCCCGTTGGTGCTCTCTTTTGCACGACACGCACCGCTGCCGTCCTGCCTGGCTGCATGGGCGGAGCACCGTAACTGTTTCTGTTTTGTTTTTATTGCATTGAGTGGGCGACCTCTCTCTCTCTCCCTCTGTGTGTGTGTTTTGCTTTACGGGAGCAATGAGAGTGTGTGTGCGCTGGTCGTCCCACGCTGCGGCTTTTTGTTTTATTGTTTTACGTGTGGTGTGGTTGAGTGCACCCATTCCATTGCCCCTTATTTGATTTGTGGCTTGCTTTGACGGTGGACGCCTAAATTGTTTGCTTTTTGTGTATTATTATACTGTTCCTTTATTATTGAGAGAGTGTCAGCCTCTTGTATTCTTGTAACGCCACTGAGTTTTTTTTCTTTTACGTACGCCATGCGTCATTTGATTCACGCCACTCTGCGGCCTGCATTGCTTTTGGTTCTGCTTGTGATGATGTTTGTGCTGTGATTTGTCGGCGGGTGTCTTGCTGTCAGTCTGACGCATCCTTCGTTCCTTGACGATTTGTTGAGTACTGACGGTGCGTGGGCGTCTCTGGTGATAGTGAGGGCCGCATGTCTCAGAGCGCAGGATGCGTCGCGGGTGTGCGGCGTCGTTTGGAAGTACCGATGGGTGACCATCCGCGTCCAGGCGTCATCAACGGACTGTGAGGGCAGCAGGAGGCACTGCGGCTTCTTTTGGCTTTGCGCAAAGAGTTTATTGGACGGTGCGTTTGTTTTCAATCTTTGCAGTTTTTGTGGGGAAGGTGGGAGGCTGAGTGCATTGGGACTGAATTCATTTGGGTGGCTGCGTTCCGTTGACTTGCGGCCAGTCGTGGCACTCTTTTGGGGTTTGGCGGCTCGTCTCTTTTGTTTACTTCCCACCGCAGCAGGTGGAGGACACTGATCCGAGGGACATTTATTTGACTGCGTGTGAGCCGCTGCCGTGCGTGGTGCATGGACTATTTGATTGTGTGGGGAGGTGCATTGGAGTGACGAATACTTCTGTTTGGCGTGTCGCGGTGTGTTGGAATGATGTTTGGAAGACTTGTGAAGGGTGTTGTTTGTGATTTGTGTGTCTTCTCTGGTGGAGCCGACATGTGTGCGGGGATTGTGGCATTGCTGGCTGACAGCTCCACGTCAATTTTCAGCATTCCTGGATGTGCTGAGGAATGACGGCTGGCGACCAGCGTGTTGGTGCTGCCGGTGGGAATAAGTGCATCGGGAATAGGCCACTTTCTCTTTTCCGTGCTGGAGCCGACGAACTGGCACGAGTGCACCGGCTGCAGGCTGCCTGCCAGCACGTGTGAGCAGCGGATGCACGCACACACCGACGCTCATCGCAAGGGCTTGTGCGATCACGGTGGCTTTTGTGGCGTGCTTTTGTGGACGTCATTCCGTCGAAGAATGTGTGAAGCAAACGGCTGACTGCACACGAGGAAAATAAGTGCGTGCACTGTGCCGTGTTTCAGCGTCTATGGCAGAGCGGCATGAAGCCCGTGCTGGCAACTGAGATCTTTGCGTGGCGAGGGATGTCAGTGTTGATTTTGGATTGTCGAGGGTGAAGTGATTTTGCTGCTGCCCGTGTGTGTGGCCACTCCGGCGGAGGGCGGACACAACAGGGAGGGATGCAGGCGCTGCGTGTGTGTGCAGGTGCCATGCAACAACGTCACAACAAACATGCTGCGACTCGGTGACCCTCACATCGTTGTGGTCCTAACGAACAGCCGAGGCACGGCCCACACCGACGCACTTAGTGGACGGAGTGAGGCATCTTTGAGGCGCTGCAGGGAGCAGGATGTGTTGACGCAGCCACGACGTGCATGGAGTGTCACGATGGCACAGTGAGCTGTGGCTGGTGGAATAATTACTTCTCGGAGCCAACAGAGAGAGAGAGCTGCTCCTGCTGCTGGCGTCGTTGCTGCCTCTTGTGGCCTCCCATGCCGATTATTGTCTGTCCGCTGATCATGGGCAGCATGCCTCCACTAGTGACGTCGTCTGCAGGCATTCCACAGCACCAGTGAAACACACATCACGTCGCATGCGTTGGCTGTGGACATGGTGTCTTGAATGCAGCCGGCATTATTTTGCCCGACTCCTTTTCACTGCCTTGCGACGAATAGATGCGTCTCCGCCCGAGTCATTCACTGCAGCTCCGTGTGTTGTGCTGCCAGCACAAGACTCTCCTGTTGTCTGGCGCCTGGCTGACAGTCAAGCACCACTGCGTTGGGACATGCAAGGATGTGGACTGCCGCTCACGGTGTTGGGCACCGCTGTTTGGATGCGGCGGCCACACGAGCGGATGTATTGTGGCACAATCAAATGCGTGAATTACGCGGAGTCACAGCGGCTGCAATAATATCAACGGTGTGGCACCACGGGGAATGTGAGGGGGTGATGCATGATGAATCACAGTGGGCGGCATGCGAGGGAAGTGCACCGCGACGGAGCGTCATCCCGCCCCCAGCCTGCAGGGGAATGTACGCCCACAAAATATATGGCCGAGGCACCACCAAACACACATGCCCTTCCATGCACCAATAAATAGGAGCGAAGGTGCGTTCTGGTGCGTGGGAGTCCACTCACATATTTTTATTTCCACCGCAATAAACGGTGAGGAATCGGGTGCCACAGCAACGAAAGGAAACACAAACATCTATTGCAGCACTTTACCAGCGAAAGGCAGGAACAACACACACCGAATTCTTGGCTGCACCAACACAAGAAACATTCACAAGTGGGAAAACAAATAATTGTGCACCCTGCGGAAATTCTTGAAACACACGACCCAGGCATGAAGGTTTGTCCTCTGCAAAAATGAAAAAAAGCATGAAATCATCTGCCAACATCCAAACAGAAACAGAAATAAATGATTGCTTGCATTATTCCATTCCTTGCGCTTATTTTTTCGTGTGCGGCTGCTGCGGTGGTGGCCGGACCTCCATGAACTTGAGTGCGATGAATGTGGACGAAGGCCCACTGCAACTGAACTGTTTTTGTGGTGAATATTGGCTGCACTTCCCGTGGACCAACAATCCACGTGGTGTGCGGGGATCTCCTTTTTTATTGTTACTTTGCTTTTGTGTTGCTTTGTGCGCTGCACCTTCTTGTGTGTGTGTGCGCACCCTCCGTGAGGGGCGCCGACACGACGGACCGCTCTCGCCGTATGTACATGCGGTGGAGCCTTGTGTGCCGCTCCTGTTTGCTTCTCCCTCTTCCATCTGTGTGTGTTGTTGTTGCGGCAGGGCTGTGTGTGTGTGCCTGCTGCCGTGGATTGGAGTGTGTGTCGTGCGTGGTGTGCGGCGTACGGTGCATGCCTGGTTGCTGCCCTCTCCTCATGTGGTGTGCCCTCTGTGTGTGTCTGCTGCACCTCTCGTCTCCCCTGTTGCTCTCCATGTCCCTCACTGTGCAGATCAGCTCCACACCACTGAACGACCACACTCACGATGATGATGATGTGCCGTCTGCTGTGCGCCCTGTTGGCGCTTGCCCTGTGCTGCTGCCCGTCCATGTGCGTGTCAGAGGAAGCTGCCGCTCAGTATGGGCCTGAAGCCGCCCCCGTTACACCTCCCAATTCTCCATCAACGACGGCCGGTCAGCCAGGGCCGCCAAGTACGGGTTCCGTTTCGGATGAGGAAAACATTGACGGAAAAGTACCAGGGGTGACCGCTGGGGAACCGCAGTCAAATGTGGTGCCCAAAACGTTACAGGAAGAAGGCAAGGACGGTACGACGGAAAGACAAAGTGGCACTAATACATCCGCAGATAAAGCAGACCAGGAGGTCAAGGATGCTGCCCAGACGACCACTACGACCACAACAAAGGCACCAACCACGACCACCACCACTACAACAGAGGCACCCAGCACTACGACTACGGAGGCGCCAACTACGACGACCACCCGCGCACCGTCACGTCTTCGCGAAATGGACGGCAGCCTCAGCAGCTCTGCGTGGGTGTGTGCCCCGCTGCTGCTTGCCGCATCCGCGCTGGCGTACACCGCTCTGGGCTGAAGAGGTGTGTGCGGACTGTGCGTGCCAGCACTCAACCGCGGGGATTTGTGTGCGTGTGTGTTGTGGTCCACTGTATAAATAAGAGGAAATAATGATCTTGTTTTGCTTCACTTGCTTCTGCTGCCGTGCTGTGTGCTCCGCGTTGTGCCCCGCATCCGCCACGTTGAACGCATCGCGGACACACTCATAAGCATGCGCACTGGAGCCCTGGGTTTGTTTTCTTTTTTAATTATTGTTTTTTATTGCTTTTTAAACTTGTGGTTTGCGGTGCGGTGTGCGAGCTCTGCAATCGTACTGATTCCATCTGTCTCGTGGTGTGTGCGCTGCTGCTGGGGTGCTGCCATTTGTTGCTGTGCGGTGGCTGTGCGTGGTGTAGCGGCTGTGTCTCTCCTTTTGTTTTTCTCGTGCTATCGCAGGTTGGCTTTGCAGCGTTAGGCGACTCCGCTGTTTGTGATGATGACTGGCCGTGTGCTCTGCGTCCTGTTGGCTCCTGCAGTGATGCGCAGCTGCTCGTGCGTGTGCGTGAGGGCTGCTGCGACGGGGTGCGTGTGCTGCCCGCGGGTGATGGCGCGGTGACTGCTGGGCACGCGCGGGGTGTGATGGCTGCGGAAGGTGGACCCGTGGCCGGTGGCTCTGGACGAAAGGGGAATGTGAACTCTGAGGACAATAGCAATCAGGAAGACGAGGAGGGTGGAGGAAGCACCGCGGGTGAGGACCCCAATCCCACCTCGGGAGGACCACTCACTGCTCCGACGAGGCAGGACCAATCCAGCAGCGACCCACTGCGAAGTGGCACTTGCAATCCGTCCGGCACTGGCAGCGCGTCTGCTGCTCGGATGCGTGCAAGTGGACCGGAGTCTTTGGGCGGAGGGCACGCTGCAGGCACAACATCCCCACGCTCCGACGCGTCTCAGCAGGCAGCGGGTGGAGTGCATGCTGGTGGCGGGAGGACCTCCCAGGGCAGTCGGGCTTCGGAACAAACCGTCACGGGACAGTCACAGGTGCCAGGGACGGCGAAGGAAGAACCGCAGGGCGATGAAGGAGGAGAACCCGGAGCGCAACACGAGGCCGACCAAACCACAAAAATGACTGTGGTGGCCTCTTGCGCGAAAACAGCGGTGGAAGAGGAGAGCCGCCAGCGGGATCGCAAGATGCACCACGTCTCTACAGTGGCGGGAATGCCCATTATTATTATTTTTCCCTGCTCTTACCGACATGTCTAGCCACACGATGTCACCAGGGTGACGAGGGGATGGTCGAGCAGCGACATGAGTTTCCTGCTATGAGGCAGCTGCCATTGGGAGAAGCTTTCGGTGCGAAGGTCCTTCTTAATGCCCAGCCGTTGGCGCACAGCCAGAGCGTCTGTACATTCCGGAAGCAGTTGGTGCAGTGTTTTCTGCGGGCTAATTGTTGCGCTTGTGGAGGCTGGCTGATCCTGCGGTAGCAGTGATTGCCTCCTGGCACTGCTGCTGCGGTGCCGAGTGGCGTCTGGGTTGTGTGCGCAGCGATTTCTGTGCTGTGCGGTGCTTTTTTGTGTGGGGAAGACCGTGTCGCAGCAATCGCGGTGGAGGTCGGGAAGCGGTGGAGGGCGTTCCGGATGAAAGCACCGACAGTGACCGATGTGGTTCGTGTGTCCCACCAGTGTGGCGTCACAGTGCGGGCATTTCTTCTTTCGACGCTGTGTGGAGGGCCGTCTCTCCACAGGCGGTGCGTCGGCCTCCCTTGTTGTCGGGGGAACAGCTTCCGTCCCGGTGTGGTGGGATCGTCGTTGGAGCGCATGAAAGCGGAGTGTTCCGGTGATATGTTGCGGAAACGGCATTGGTTCGTGCAGTCTCTCGCAGTCCAGTACAGGCGACCCCAGAGCTCAGATTCCCCGCACCCTTCCCGTGCAGTGTTTGTCCGTTCCTGTTGGTCGAGGGCTTCCTGAGTGATCAGGTGCTTGCCGCCTGGATCTGATGGCCTGGCGCCGCCAAGCACGTAGTGGTGGGTGTCCTGATGCATGGTACTACGCCACTTGTTGGTGAGCTGGGTGTTAATGCATGACAGCAGGTCCGTGTGCCGTATGGGTGCTATTCCATGCTCCGTGTGTTGCCCGGTTGCCGTGGTCTGCGTCGCATGCTGATCTGCAGGCTCGTTAGCATGTACTCCGCAATGTCCGTAGCAAAACTGCAGGTGCACGGACCAGCCGGCACGCGTCAGCGACAAGAGAGGCTGCCAGATCCGATCCTCCGTCCAGTCGGTATGACTGTGCGGGCCCTTGGTGACGGCGGCTAGAAGAGAGTGACTGTCTGTAACCACAAGCAGGGTTTTTGTCTGTGCTGGATACGATGGACACTCAGCCTTTCCATGGCCGGGAGCAGTGCACGGGACTCCGTCGTGCGGCTGCATGGGCGTGTGCCGCCGTTGGTACTGACCTTCTCTATTATCTCCGAGGAATGCAGGGATGAGAGCAGTATGCCAATCCCGGCTGACTTGGGAATGCCGACACCGCTATTCTTCGTAATTATCCACGGTCCCCAGCGATGATGTTGCACCTTGTCGCGGTGCTGGGCTCTGGTTGCGTATAGGAACTCCGCAGCAGGGCGTTGCTGCGAGCACGACGGAGACCAAGGTGACTTCACCCCCCGAGAAGGTTCCACGCCATGCCCGGTGTGGGGAGGTGAGGCGGTCTGCCTGCAGACTGTCGGTCAGAACTGCACGACCGTTTCGCAGCGGTCACTCCGTTGATATCACCCGTGGCGGTGACGTTCACAAGAACCCTGGCCCGAGGAGGATGGCTACATCACTGTTTGGCGGCCTAACATTGCAGGCCTCTCGTCCGTAAAAATATTGCATTTGCTGCGCGATTGGAGCAGCGTCCACCTGACATCGTTCTTCTGCAGGAAATAAGTAACCGTGGTGGCGTGGCGACGAAATTATGTGGCCATAATGACTGCCTTCGGGCCTCACTGGGCGCGGTGGTGGTGTTGCCGTTCTTGTGCGCCACTCTCCACCGTGCGAGCGCCTGTCGCTCCCTGGCACTGACCTCCTGGAGACCATTGCTCTCCGTGTATTTCCGCCGGGCTGTCGCAGCATTTGCGTGGCGAATCTCTACAACCCTCCCACAGCAATTGGCCAATAATCCGCATTTATCAATATCGTTTGTCGCTTGTGCCCGAAGAGATTATCGCGGGTGACCCGAATTTACATCGTGAACTCTGGGACAGTCATATGCACCATCAAGGACTGGAGGCGATGATTTCGCCGCTGTTCTAATCGATATGGATTTTGGGCTGGCAAATTACCCGACACAGGCAACACGGATCACACATCGTAATGCCTCGTCCCCTGACGTGACTGCGTATTGCGCCCTACGCATCTCCCACTGGACATTCGCCCCTTACATGGACTCGGACCACTGCTGAATATCTTACTTGGTAGAGATGGACGATGGCACTCCACGACTAGCAAACACGCTGCCTTGACGGAAGAAAGCCACCTTTGCCCTGCGTAAAGCGGATTGGCCTGCTTTTACATCGTTGTGTGAAACTCTCCTTGCCACCGCGTCCACATGGTTGGATCCTCGCGGAGGCATCTTACGAGCAGCTGAGCGCCACATCCCGCGCGGCAGCCGTGACAGCTCCAAAAAGATATGGACACACGAAATGGAACAGGCCGAGTCCGCCGCCGAAGCAGCACACGAAGCACACACATTGCCTCACCCGGAGACAGCCTACTTTGAGCCGAATGTACCCGGAAAAAGGAAGGAACGAAATCAAGCCTTACGCCGTTGCTCCGCTGTGCCTCTGGAGGCCCGCGCGAAAAGACTTGGAGCCTCACCCAGCCCGAGGTGGCGATATCTTCACGGCGTGGCGGCGCCGCACCCTCATCCTCTGGAATCGGTTGTGCTCCGCACTGAACTTGGCCGCGTATGCGCCCTGCCTCGGCAACAGGCAAATCTGCTTGTCCGTCATTTTGTGCGGTTTCACGTGCCATACCGCCTTACACTGCTGCTGCTGCTCGCTGCACTCCTTTGGTTCCTGGTGGCTGGGAAATGGATCGGCCTTTCCCGCCGTATGTACTTGACGTGACCATCCGCGGCTCTTTGCTTGGCTCAGCCCCTGGCCCCGGCGACATGTTGAATGAATTCCTGCACCGTCTCGGGCCCGTCGCGCATGGCACACTTAGAACGATGATCCACAACTCCTTCGCAAACGGCAGCCTGCCTGGCTCCTGGAAAATGGGAGACGCTATTTCTATCCCCAAGCCTGGGAAGGATCCATGCTGCCCAGAGAGTTACAGACCTATCACGCTGCTCTCTGTTTTACCAAAGTTAGCCGAAGGAATGATTCACCGCCGTCTGTCAGCGTTATTGCCGCACCACCCACGTCAATTTCGGATTTGCACCTCCGCGTTCTACGTCGGACGTGGTGGCACTTGTTGTCGACAAATTACTCGTGGACTGAATGAGTTTGGCATTGTGGAGCATGAGCGTCCTGGAGACGACGCCCCACACGACGCCCTCGTCGCCATCGCTCGTAGTTTTGATTGATTTTCCGACTGCGTTCAACACCACTGACCATGGGAATTTATTCTGCATGCTTGACAGACTTCCGCGCCTTGGCCTCGAACCAAACGCTGGCTGCACAACTACCTGCGGGGCCGCTATGTTGGGGTATGCACTCGTGAACAGCACTCCCGGAAACAACTCGCCTCAGCTGGAGCACCGCAAGGCGGCGTCCCGGGACCCCAACTCTTCCTCTACTGTGTGGATGGTCTGCTGCGCCGCCTGGGCAGCATCTATTCTGCCTCCGCATTCATGTACGCTGACGAACACACACTTGTTGCCTCAGGTGCGGACATCCATGCCTGTGCTGCGGCAATGCGACCGCTCTTGTCTCTTGTGGCCACATGGGCTGCCGAGCACAGCCTAAAAATCTACGTCGCTAAGAGCGCAGCTGCTCTATTCTACATCTCTTCACACACACACGGTCTGACGAGGACATGGTCGATCTCCATCTTGTTAGCGGGAACCTACGTATTCAGTCACGCCCAGTGCGCTTGCTGGGCAACACGTTCGATCAACTTCTTAATTCTGTTACTCATGCTTCCACCGCTGCAAAGAGGACCATGCCACGCCGCTATCAGCCGCGTCTGGTCGCAGAGGCGGGCACGTCCCATCACACCATGCGATCCTTTTTGATTGGATACGTTCATAGTGTGCTATTTCATAGTGGCGAGGCAATTGTCCCGTGACTCGCCCCCACCCACCTCCATAATATGGAAGTACGGTGCCGCGACGGTAGCAAAACATTCTTGGCCTGAGCGCATCTACGGAAGACACATCTGTCTATTTGGAGGCCAATATTCTTCCGCTCCGGAAGATACTCTGGCGTCGTGCACTCACACAATACGGACGCTATATACGCCTCCATGATCACGAGGATTTGCGTTCCCTTATCTACTCGGAACCTATGCCTTCGTCCATGCAGGGGAAAGCGGCGACATCAATTCCGCTTCCGAGAGATGCTGCTATTAATGGATTGCTACGCGTCTGTGACATTATTGGGACACCCCACAACCACATTCGCGCGCCTCTTGCCCAACATCGAATTTTCCCTGGGACACTGCGATCTGCAACAACGTGAGATTTTATCAGCCACTGCTTGCCGAAGACGCCTCTGACGATGTCGGGCGCACGGCTTTTTATTCTACTCACTCCTCTTTGGGGGATTGTGATTTTGAATTGTGGACGGACGGTCCTTCATATCTCGCTGCACTCGCATCTGGATCCGCTGCGCTGTTATATGACTCCACCACGACAAATGATCTCCCTGTGGAGGTACATCGTGCAGCAGCTGGCAGCCTCGCATGCTCATATAGGGCAGACTGCCTTGCGATCGAAAATGTTTTTAGACATCTCATACCTCCTTGTCCGGGAACATCCCAATCGCCCACACGAATGCTGGTGGAAACGGACTCCCTCTCGGCAATGGAGGCACCCCGCGTTGCCCACCGACCGTGCGAGACCGCGTTACTGAGTAAATTTGGATTATGCTGCTTTCCCTGGTGACGCGGGGTCACCCTGTGGATTTTATATTTTCCCATCACACTGCGGTATTCCACGCAGTGAGGCCGCTGACAAACAAGCCACGATTGCACGATCCCTCTCGGAGGACTGCGTCAATGCCTGGCACGTGGACTTCCTTACTGCAGTGAAGAGGTTATAATGGAAGGATGCCCAGGAGGAAAAGGAAGGCGCGCACACCGCGTGACAGGCGCCTGTCAATGTGGCGAGGACTCTATTCCTGGTGTTGTCCCGGACATCGGTCCCCGAGTGGCGGCACTGCGCACAGGCGCGATGCGACTCCTGCCCACTCTTCGACAGGCCTGCACGCGCCCTGCGGATCACAAGGAACCCTCTGTGTCGGTGGTGCCGTCCCTGACTGCGGTGGCCGGCCCGCCTCTGCCTCCGCCGGAACCTCTTCCCGACGTGAGCACCGCGACTCCTTGTCGACCAGCGAGCGGCGGATTGACGTCCTCCTGCCCAACCTGCGGCAGAGTGCGCTTGTCCGTCCACAGTATGAGGGCACATGCCGGACGTGCTCAGCCTGGCGTTATAATAGTTTGCGAGGGCCTCCCATGCGGATGCCACAATGGCGCCACCGTCTTCCTAACAGATGCCTCGCGCGCAGGTCGCCACCGAAGTTGCCAAGCATGCCAGCAGGCAAGACACGCAGGAGGCACAAATGCGGGCACTCGAGATGGACCAGGCTCTTCCGCCACCGCCTCATCACGGACGCCACGCGCTGCTGATCCCCGACGGACCACGGGAGACTCCACCTCATCCACTGCGGGAATGCCC
Source organism: Trypanosoma cruzi (assembly GCF_000209065.1). Classification (NCBI taxonomy): domain Eukaryota; phylum Euglenozoa; class Kinetoplastea; order Trypanosomatida; family Trypanosomatidae; genus Trypanosoma; species Trypanosoma cruzi. Next base: position 39,390 of record NW_001849429.1, read on the forward strand.
TCGTCGTTGGGAACTGGGACTGCGACTGTGTGTGACTGCCCCAGCCCGCACGACGGAATACTTGCCACTTTTGTACGGACGGCCCTTGCGCTACTCACTCGTTATTGTAGCAGCATACAACCAAAACAAGATAACAAGCTGCTTTTTGATGAATATTGGCTGCACTTCCCGTGGACCAACAATCCGCGTGGTGTGCGGGGACCTTCTTTTTGTATTGTTACTTTGCTGTTGTGTTGCTGTGTGCGCTGCACCTTCTTGTGTGTGTTCGTAACCTCCGTGAGGGGTGCCGACACGACGGACCGCTCTCGCCGCATGTACATGCGGTGGAGCCTTGTGTGCCGCTCCTGTTTGCTTCTCCCTCCTCCATCTGTGTGTTGTTGTTGCGGCAGGGCTGTGTGTGTGTGCCTGCTGCCGTGGATTGGAGTGTGTGTCGTGCGTGGTGTGCGGCGTACGGTGCATGCCTGGCTGCTGCCCTCTCCTCATGTGGATTACTCTCTGTGTGTGTCTGCCGCACCTCTCGTCTCCCCTGTTGCTCTCCATGTCCCTCACTGTGCAGATCGGCTCCACACCGCTGAACGACCACACTCACGATGATGGTGACGTGCCGTCTGCTGTGCGCCCTGCTGGTGCTTGCCCTGTGCTGCTGCCCGTCCGTGTGCGCATCAGAGTCTGAGACGGCTCAGGTTGAAGATATTGTAAGCGGAATCTATTCACCGTCTCTTGTACCAGGAGGATCACCCCGGGGTCAGTGAGCCGCTGCCACCAATTACGTTGTCCACTGCGCGAGGGGCACCAATGACGGTGATCGGTCAGTCAATGTCGTCAGGTGAGGTGTCCGGTTTGGAACCGGGAAAAGATGGCGGAAAGTGAGCAGATGCGACTGATGCATTACAGAAAAAAGATAGGATTGATATGACAGCGCCAGAGACTTCAGATACAAGTCCGGCAGATGGTCTGCTAGGGAATCAAGATAGAGAGGGCTTGGAGCCTAGTACAAAAGAGCAAACAGTTCTGGGGACCGGTGAGGGCGGTACGACAGTATCACAAAGTCGCACGAGACAGCCGGCAGAAGAAACAGTTGAGAGCGTCGAAGGCCTTGCCAAGACGACTAAGACCACTACAATAAAGTCACCAGAGGGAGCATCACCGGGGGATTTGCCAGCGAAAGCAACAGATCTAACATCATCACCGCCAGTGGAAGGGCCACTCCCCAATGCAGATAAGGCGCCGGTGCCGCAGCCAGAGGAAGACTCAGTGAGCGCGAAGCCAAACAAAGATTTGGCAGAAGAGGATATCGCCACCACCGTAGACACAGATCAGAATGAAACATCTAGCGGTAGAGCCGAATCAACCACAACAACAACCCTCGTTGCCAGCGATAATGCAAATAACGAAGCAGACAGAAGCACTGGAGAAGATATTCCGAACAATACACCGGATTCCGATGTGTCAGGAACGGAAGAAAGAAGGGATGAAAATAAATATAATAATACGAAGAAAACACCGGTCCAAGTCGCGGATATAAAAAGTGTCACGGTGGCGTCTGGCGACAGTGACGGCAGCACCGTGGTCTCCCACACCACCTCCCCTCTTTTGCTTCTTCTTCTTGTTGCGTGTGCTGCTGCGGTGGTGGCCGCGTGAGAGTGAGTGTGAGAGAGCCGTGCACCGCCCGCACACACACTCGTCTTTCACTCTCTGTGTGTGTGTCCCCTTGCATGGACTCTCGCCCTCGCCTCACCCCACGAGGCACACACATAATGTGCCCATTGTATATATGCATGCACACCCATGCAGGCCCGTTGGTGCTCTCTTTTGCACGACACGCACCGCTGCCGTCCTGCCTGGCTGCATGGGCGGAGCACCGTAACTGTTTCTGTTTTGTTTCCATTGCATTGAGTGGGCGACCTCTCTCTCTCTCCCTCTGTGTGTGTTTTGCTTTACGGGAGCAATGAGAGTGTGTGCGCTGGTCGTCCCACGCTTCGGCTTTTTGTTTTGTTTTCCTTTTTGATTTTGTGGTTGTGTGCACCCATTCCGCGGCTGCGTGTGTGTGTGTGATGATATGAGTAATTTGCGTGTTTTATCTGCCTCTTTCTTCCATTGCCTTCTTTGAACCCTTGTGCCGCACAGCTGCTCTGCAATTATATCCACTGGCAAAAACACATGCACACACACACACCATTATGCATACTCTGTAGAGCGGCGTGATAGCTGAGAATGCACGCACGCAGAAGATTCTGGCTGCGACGCCCCTTGCGAGGAAGGAGGACGGGAGCCTGCGATTTATTTTTTGACACGTTGCTGGCGTGCAGTCTATTGGGTGGTGTGGCTTAGGGTGCCTGGGACAAGTGCGGATTGCTTCTTGTCCAGCTGCTGCATGTGCCAATGTGTATCTCCCATGCTGAGTATACTTTGGTCAGGGATTCTTTGCCTGTGTGGGTGATTTGCGCTGGAAGGGACAACAGTAAAATGACTGGCGAGAGCGCGTGGGCTTTGCAAGGGGCGGTTGTGCTCTTTTGCATCCCGCTGGTTGTTTTGTGTGTGGGCAGTCGCCGCTCGGTGTGTGCTGACGCGTGGCAGAAGCGCCCGCCGTGACTCCTCCTGCTGGTGGTGGCAGTCGCTGTGTGTTCCAGGTGCACTGTTCTCCCTTTTGCTGTTCCGTGTGTCTGCGTGCGTGAGTTGTTGTTGTTGGGAGTGACTGCGGCGGGGATGATGATGCCACTCACAGTGTGGATGGGTGAGGGTGCTCGCTGTTATGCCACTGTTGTGGATATTTTTTCTCTTTATTTCTTTCTAACCCTCGCAAAGAGGGAAAACAATCGCTAATCGCCACTGTGAAATTGTGAGGCACTGAAAGAAACAACAACAACATACACACCGCCCACACACACATATTTATATGCACTCACGTGTTGCTGCAGTGAAGGCACCCCGCACACACAACCGTCGCCGCGTGACCGGATCCAGCGGAAGGAGGAGGGAAGGAAGAGAGAGTGAGCGGCAGAGGCCCCACATGTCCCGGCATCATTTCTGTTCTGCGGTGTTGCTCCTCCTCGTCGTGCTGATGTGCTGCAGTACTTGTGGAGCTGCGCAAGGTGAGGAGGATCAGTCGTCTGATCCGAAGTTTGAATGGAAGGACGCTAATGAGGAGGGCGTAAGTGTGAAATCGTTGGGTGTTCCCGGCCTTTTGAAAGTGGGGAGTGACGTATTTGCCGTTGCTGAGGCGCAGTGCAAGAAGGATGGAGAAGATACCTTTACTGGCATTGCATCCCAACTTCTTACGAAAACAGCAGATAACACACCGGAGGAAGTGCTTAAGAATGCCAGAGTGATACGAGTTCTGGAGGAAGTCGCTACCACAAGCAAGAGAGTAGATGTGAGCCGACCGACAGCAGTTGTGCAGGGAAATGATATTTACATGGTCGTTGGGAAATACAGTCCTACAGCTGCCACTGGTAAAGAGGATGGCGAAGCAGACGACTCGGGGCTTTTGCTGGTGAAAGGGAACGTCAGTGCTGAAGCACCTAATAAAAAAATTGACTGGAAAAGTACTGAAAGTCTCCCGCGAGGAATTTTTGTCACACAACTTGAATCCTTGACAGGACTGATTGGAGGCGGTGGATCGGGTGTTAAGATGGATGATGGTACGCTTGTGTTCCCGCTGGAAGGCACGAAAAAGAAGAATGATGAAACAGAAAAGGATGGAAAGACAACTACCGTTTCTTTGGTACTGTACTTGCAGGATACTAAGAATTGGACGCTGTCGAAAGGGATGTCTGCCGATGGCTGCAGTGATCCCTCCGTCGTGGAGTGGAAGGACAAAAAACTCGTGATGATGACTGCGTGTGGTGATGGCCGCCGCAGGGTGTACGAGTCCGGCGACAAGGGGGAATCGTGGACGGAGGCACTCGGGACACTCTCGCGCGTGTGGGGAAACAAAAAGGAGGGAGAAGGGAAGGCCGTTGGGAGCGGGTTCATCACAGCGACTTTTGTTGATGGAGGTGAGCAGAGGAATGTTATGCTCGTTACTCTGCCGGTGCCTCCTACGGAGAGGGAAGAGGAGGAAAATGTGGAAAAGGGCGAACTTCATCTTTGGCTGACGGACAATACGCACATTGTTGATATTGGGCCGGTATCCGGGAAGGACGAAGACGTTGCCGCCAGCTCCCTGTTGTACAAAAGTGTTACAAGTGGAGATGATAATAAGGAGGAGTTGATTGCACTGTACGAGAAGAAGAAGGGCGATGAGAAAGAAAATCCATCGCCCGGTATGGTCTCTGTGCGTCTGACTGAGCAGCTGAAGCGTGTGAAGGATGTGCTGGCGACCTGGAAGAAAGTGGACGAACGTGTCTCCGAGCTGTGCCCTTCTGAGAGCGCTGTGCAGGTTACCTCACCTGAAAGTGCCTGCAGCACTAAGATCACGGATGGGCTGGTTGGCTTTTTGTCCGGCAACTTCTCTGAGAAAACATGGAGGGACGAGTACCTCGGGGTGAACGCCACAGTAAAGAAGGGAGCGGAAGAAGGAGCGCCAGCAGAGAAAGCAGAGACTGCAGAGTCTTCAGATGGCGTGACGTTCCGGGGTGCGTGGGCGGAGTGGCCTGTTGGCAGGCAGGGGGAGAATCAGCTGTACCACTTTGCGAACTACAACTTCACTCTTGTGGCGACGGTGTCCATCGACGGTGTGCCGAAGCAGGAGGGCCCCGTTTCAGTGATGGGTGCGAAGATGGGAATCCAGTACTCCTGGGACTGTCGTACAACAACAAAGAGAAAAAGTGGGAAGTGTTGTCCAGTGGCACGGTGACTAAGGGGCAGAGCAGCGATTGGGAGACAGAGAAAACACACCAAGTGGCCATTGTGCTGCGGAACGGCACTCAGGGCTCCGCGTACGTCGATGGTAAGCGTGTGGGTGAGCCATGTAAATTGGAGAATACGAATTCTAAAGGGATCTCCCACTTCTACATTGGAGGGGACGGAAGCAGCACAGAGGGCCAAGGAGGCGTGTCTGTGACTGTGAGGAACGTCCAGCTGTACAACCGTCCCTTGGATGACAGTGAGATTACTGCGCTTAATGCAATTAAAGTCCCGATTACGCCTCCGAAGGAAACAAATGCGCAGGAAATTGTGTTGCCTTCTTCTGGTGGAACACCGCAGGCGGGACAGGAAGCTTTGAATGGAGGTGAAGGTGCTGCCGGTGGAAGTGCATCCCCATCAGCAGTGTCCGCTTCAACGACTTCCGTACCTGTGGGGCAATCTGTGAACCAACTCGCGCCGGGAATGCCTCCCGATGGAAATGCAGATGTGGATGGCGCTCCCTCGTCTAGCGGTAACCCGACGGTGGGGGAGGGGAGTGCAGATACGATACAGGGGGATGGACCGCACACACCTTCCGTGGGTAATACCGCCGCCGCCGCCGATACAAACGTTCTTACCGCTGAAACCGTGGGGCACGATGGACCCGCATTGACAGCTGATGTGAGCGTGAGCTCTGGTGCGGATGGGGAGACGGCAGGAGGAGCGGATGGGCAGGAGGGAATCCATTCACAGGCCGGGGAAGTAAAGTCTGCGGCCCTCAGCAGCAGCCTCGGAAATTCGTCGCAGGGGAATAACACCGATGCCGGCACTGTGCGCGAGAGGAGGGCGCTGCCGCTGCTCCTTCTTCTGTTGGGACTGTGGGGGTTTGCGGCTGCGTGAGGCGTGACTGGCTGCCGCGTGGAATACCTGCGACCTCCCCGGCAGAGAATTGCGTCCAAGAACTAATTCTTCACTTCAAATAATTTTTTCTTCTTTTATTATTTTAAATTTAATTTTCCTGTTTGCTACTTTCTTTCGTTTTTGTTTTATGTGCGTAATTTTAAACTTTTTTTGCGTTTTTTTATCTTTTCGTTTTTTATATTTCTGTTTTGTTTTAATTTTTTACTCTTCCCTCTTTAATTGTTTGTTGCTGCACTCTTCCTGTGAGGGGTGCCGTGTGTTTGCCGCCCAACTGCTCCACTCGCACACCACCGACACGCTCATGACGACGGCCCTGTGCGCCTCGCCTGCTGCACGCATGAGGAGGGGCCGCGACGAACGGCGCGCTGAGGGAGCCGTGACGTGTGGGCGTGCGACGAGGGCCTGTGGGGCGGAGCACACATTTCTTCCCTCTTGTTTTGTTTTCTTGCGGCCAGGGCGGGCAGACACCCGCAGCGCCACACACACAGCCACACCCTGCCGCCGTGTTTTTCTTATTTTTGCTTGTGTTCATTTCACGCGCTGGCAGTCCCTTCGGGGTCTGTCTTGTGAGCGTTTATTTTCCCCTCCGATGATTTCTTTTTTTTGCTGCGCTCACTCTCCCGATGGAGAGACGCGACTGCCGTCGTGTCTGCGTGCTTCTCTCAGTCCCCACACACGAGTGACTGTGCTCTGCGGGCCGCACTCACGCGCCGATGGGAGGGCTGAGGGGAGCAGCAACAGGCAGATGACCCCATGAAATATAAACGATGCGCGGACACGTGGAGATCGGACGGCTGAAAGACATTTAAAATATCTTTTAATTTTCTTTTTGGACAAAATATATACAGACAGTTCGGTGTGGCCACACGGCAGCCGGCGGCTTTTTAAAATTTGTGTGGAACAGTAATGGACGATTTCTTTTTTTATTTGTAATTATTTTGTGTGATGGGATTTATTTAAGACGAAGGGGATGTTCTTTTTTTGTTTTAAATAAATGTTGTGAATTGCCGCTGCTCGGGCTGCAGTGCAGTCATGAGTTTGAGCGGTCTTTTTCCTGTTGTTTCCGCCATGCATCTCCGCTGTACATTTTTGTGTGTCTCTTCACATACTCCGCTCCCTCTTTTCTACTTCTTTGCTTTGTGTTTCTGCAGGCACACACACACAAGATGCACAAAAGATGCACATTGCAGTGGATTTGGATGCTTCTTTTGTGGTGCATGCTGGCAGTTGCGTGTGGCGGCTATTTGTTCTTCCGTGGCCATAAGGAGAAGGGAGGAGAGGGGAGCGCAGCCCGAGTCTATTTTCTTGTGGGTGTGATGCACCGCGTGTGACTGCGTTGAGTTGGGCTCCGTGTCCCATTGATGGCGGGATGGTTGTAGGTTTTTGTGCCGCGTCATGGATGGATGAGGGTTTGCTTGCGGTGGTGGCTCGTGCTGCTGCTGCTCGTCCGTGTGCGTGACGGCTGCTGGGATTCCTGGAGATGTATCTGGTGCTGCGGATGCGGTGGTTGTGCCGGTGGACGTGTCGTGTGCTCCGAGTGACGGCAGCCTGAGCTGTCGCGTGTGTGTGTGGGCGTGGACGAAGTGTTCTGCTGCCGGTGCTGAGGCTCAGTATGAGAATTACACTTTCAGTGGCTTTGATGTGCGCATGCATGGCAGGAATGGTGAGCTGGGTGCTGTGTGCCATGTGGCCAATGCGGTGCACACATGTAGCAACTGTGCTGCCAGCTGTGCAAGGAAAGAGGAAGGGGCCACCGTTGCCTTCACGACGAATGTGACGACACATAAATACGCCGGCCCTTATGAATTGTGGTGGCGCCAATTTTCCCCCGATGGAGCCATCCATCCGCCTGCACGGAGCAGCGATGCTGACCGGACGGGCATCTGTCAGTTGCCGCCACCCCGTGAAGGGAAGGATGACACAAAATCTGGTGGGACAACTGCGCCGCAAGTGAATGCTGAGCCGTCACGTCAACACGAGGACTGGCGACGGTCTGCGGCGGCTGACGGACCCAACACCGTCGATCGGAGTCCCGCATCCAACACGGCGACCAACACGTCTAGGAAAAAGCCTTGCATTGCAAGCGATCCGAAAGAAAAAGTGGCTCCAACACCACCCAAGAGGAAGCCTAGCATTGCCATGAGTCGGGACATAGAAATGGATCTGAATGCATTCGTGACGAAGACTGCGCTCGCCACCGCGTTGAGGAAGGCAGTGGGCTCGAAGGATGCTCGCAAGAGTGAGGCCGTTGACGGCAGCGGCGAGCACGTTCCTGGGAAAATTGCGGGAGGAATGAATGGTCAGAACGTCCCCGGAACACCAAAACGGCATCAAGAAATGTGTCCTTGCGCGATCTGGAGCGGCGTGAGTCCAGACGGCCGCCTCGCCCTGTTTGACGACGTGGAGTTGATACCACGCGATTCAACTGGCGGCCGCACTGCGCGTGTGTGCGCGTCTCTGGCGTTGCTGCTGCTGCTGCTGCTGGAACTGTGTGGAGTTGTGGTAGTCCTTCGAGCGAAAGAGGGTGGAATTGTGACTCCCCACGGGGGATATTTGCCGCATACTTTGCGGTTTTTATGTCACTTTTTCTCCTCTTTTTTAATGATTTACGGATCGCTTTTTAAACCTTTTTTTCTTCTTTGTAATGCTCTTTTTGATGCTTTTCCACTGGAGTAATAAGTGCCCTTTTTTCTTCTCATTATTTAATGTTCGGTTGATGTGCACTGGAATGGGCGACGTGTTTTCTCTCTTGTGTGTTTCTTTTTTGCTGTTGCCCACACGCGGTGCCGGCTCCGCTGCTGTGCTTCCCACGGACTGCAGGAACGGGGAATGGAAGAAGAGGCCGGATGCCGCGTGAAATGTGAGGGATGTTGTGTGGGCTGGTGGAGTAATAAGATTTTTTTCTTTTTTTTATTACATTTTTTACTTGTGCAGGTAATATTTATGCGCACGTGATCGTCTTGTGCTGCATGGCACAAGAAATGGAAGTCCTACTGATTCATTTTAGTTTCTCTTTTCTTTTTTAAAAAATCCCTGCGGACTTCTTTTTGTCCGTGCCGTGTCCACTGTCACTGTGTGCCCCCGTGTGTCGTTGGGTGTCCCTCTGCTGGCTGTGTTTCTGAGCTGCCCTCATATCTTTTTCTTCTTTTCTGCTAGAGGCGCCGATGGTTTGCGACGACGGTTGTTTGTGCTACCCATTGCGATGGCACGAGGGTGACTGGGCGCCGGCCTCCTGAGTGCCCTCGGAGGGAGAAGATGGTGTGCGCCGTGCCTCACTGTGAGTGTGGGACGCCACTAGCCGTGCGGAGAGAAGTAAATGGCTGTGCGGTATGTAATTGGATGCACCCCGTCGCTCTCGTTGCCGCCGTGTGTGTGCTGAGCGCATGGCAGTATCTTGCGGTGCGAAGTGGATGGCATTGCTTCCGCGTGTGCCCTCTTGCATGCGCTGTGCGGCGGGCATCTCTTCCCCATGACACCGCCCTTTTCTGTGGAACAGTGGAGGGAAGTGGAGATGTGTGAGGGAGTGAGGGTGGCCGTTGTTTCCCCACATTTGCTTCTTCCACACACGTGGCGCCTCTCGGCAGCCTCTCGCAGCACCCAGGCCGTGGATTGAGAGGATGTGAGGGTCTGCTCCAAGTACACGGAGGACGACAAGATGCATTTCATGACGGCCAACCTGATCGGCCTGTGGTTGCAGCGCATGGAGCACGTGCGCCTGCACACGTTGGGTGTTGCGTTCATGATTGGGGAGGAGAGGCGGCACGACACTGTGGCGCTGTGGGTGTTGCGCGGCCGGGGCATGCCGACGATTGTGAGGGACGTGGAGGACACGGAGCTGTTCGACTGGGAGGAGGTGAAGGACTTTGCGGCGCAGCGGGAGCGCATGACGGACTGCGTGTGCTGGAGGGGCGCGTGTTGGAGTGGGCGTGGCGTGCCTGTGAGGGACTGAGGAGAGGGAATAACAGTAATGGTGACTGTGGGAGTGTGAGGAACAGGGCACTGGCGAGGAGCACTTCTTTTTTTGATTGTTGTTGAACCGCGCCCACCCAATTGTTGTTGTGGTGCGTGACTCTCATTGCTGGATGGGACGGTGCGTGGCTTTGTGAATTGTCTCTCCTTTTGCTTTCACTCTGCGTTGACGGGGAGTTAGTTTGTGCTGAAGGCTGCAGGCAAGTGACAGGAGTGATGGCGATGATGTTGACTGGCCGTGTGCTGCTGGTGTGTGTCCTCTGCGTGCTGTGATGCGGTGCCGGTGGTGGTGACGCGTGGCCTGTGTGCTACTGTGCTGATGGTGGAATGGACGACGCGGGGCTTGCGAGGGGAATGGATGGCGAAGTGGTGTTTGCGAGGAGGGACTGCGTGTCGAGTGCCGCCTTACGGGGAGTAGCTGCGGCGGTACCGGCCGGTGAGGACGGCGGCATTGGTGCAAGCGGAACGCTTAACAGTGATGCAGGACAACCACCGGTCGGTGATGCAGGGAGCGGGACTGAAGCTCAGAGGCAGTGGGGCTGCACCAATGGCTTCATCTTCTTCTGCTGCCGATACAGACGCTGCCAGCAGTACTCCTGTCTCGGGTGCTGGTGGTGGTGTTGGCCCAAGCAGCAGCCCGCAGTTGTCTCCGGCGTCCAAGACGATCCTCCCGCTGGTGGAAGTGTGGCAGGAGAAAGGGAGGAGGCAGGCTCAGCATGCTGCGGCGAAGAGCCGTCAATGTCGAGTGTGTGCTCCCAACCGCCACAATTTTCTGCGGGGTCGGCAACTCTCACCGTGGAAGAGAGGGATGGAAAGAAAGGCAGCGCGTCAGTTACAAATATTCAGAGCGAGTGGGCACAACAGGAACGAGAAGGGCCACACGTGCTCAGGACGGGGGAGAGCGCACGGAGAACTCCAGCACCAGCGCCAGCAGAAGGACAAACAGCACATGCGACGCAGCCGTCCGAGGACTCAGCAGAGCATGCGGCTGCACCCAGCTCGGGTCTCACACGGGGCGCATCGAACGGCGACAGTCAAGAGCAAACACCGCAGCTTCAAACAGCGACTGACGCTGAGCAGAGTGTGTCCGTGGTACAGGGAGTGCCAGAATGGGCTCAGGAGGACCAGGGGATGTGGTGAAAGGAGCAAAAAGAAATCCGTAATGTTTGACTGGCAGCGCGCACAATGCAGAGCACGCACCTGCGGCTGAAGCACCCGAATGACTGTCTGATTCAGGCACCAGTCGTTCCCCTGGACATCCGGGCACAGAGTCTGCTTCAAAGTCGCTCTCTGGAAATTATCGAACGTTTACGACCGGTGCAGCAGAACAGGGAGAAGCACGGCCAATGCCCCTGCGACAGCCAAAACCGCCGGCGGAAGGAGGTGCAGAGGAGGCGGCACCGGACGAAAAAAGAAGCATTGGAGGAATTGCCGCCAACAGCAGCAGAATAAGAGGTGCCAGCAGGCCCATCAGAACCGCCACCGAAATCACCACCACACAGCGCACTGCCATCCTCAACGGAAGTCCCAGCGACCATGAAGCCAACAGAAGATCTGCAGAAAAGGCACTGAACCAACAGCGGATGCAAGGCAGAATGCAATAACTGAGGGTCAGGCTGAGACAACTTCACCATCTTCTTCTGCGGATGCTGCTGCTGCCGCCAATGACGCTGACGCGGGCAATGCGTAGATTTTGAACGGTGGTTCCGCATCTCATGCCGCTGTGCCGGAGGGAGAACACCAACATGAACGAGAGGATGGCAGCGAGAAGGAAACAACATCATCTACAGCCACAGACAAAGCGAATAACACAGCGGCGCCTGGCGACAGTGACAACAGCACCGTGGTCTCCCACACCACCTCCCTTTTTTGTTTCTTGTTGCGTGTGCAGCAGCTCCTGCTGCGGTGGTGGCCGGGCCTGCATGAAATTGAGTGCGATGAATGTGGACGAAGGCCCACTGCAAATGAACTGCTTGTGGTGAATATTGGCTGCACTTCCCGTGGACCAACAATCCACGTGGTGTGCGGGGATCTCCTTTTTGTATTGTTACTTTGCTTTTGTGTTGCTGTGTGCGCCGCACCTTCTTGTGTGTGTGCGTACTTTCCGTGAGGGGTGCCGACACGACGAACCGCTCTCGCCGTATGTGCATGCGGTGGAGCCTTGTGTGCCGCTCCTGTTTGCTTCTCCCTCCTCCATCTGTGTGTTGTTGTTGCGGCAGGGCTGTGTGTGTGTGTGTGCCTGCTGCCGCGGATTGGAGTGTGTGTCGTGCGTGGTGTGCGGCGTACGGTGCATGCCTGGCTGCTGCCCTCTCCTCATGTGGTGTGCCCTCTGTGTGTGTCTGCCGCACCTCTCGTCTCCCTGTTGCTCTCCATTTCCCTCACTGTGCAGATCAGCTCCACACCACTGAACGACCACACTCACGATGATGATGACGTACCGTCTGCTGTGCGCCCTGTTGGTGCTCGCCCTGTGCTGCTGCCCGTCCGTGCACGCGGGAGACACTCAGGAGCCCTCTGAAGGCCAAGGTACTGCAAAAGACCCCAATTTGTCGCCTACCTCAGCTGAATCTAGGGCGACTGCACCTAATGGAAACGTCGCCGGTCCAGCGCCCTCTCAAACAGGAGGACTACCAGTGGACGGTCAGGCTGCTGATGATTCAGCCAATGAGCCGGCTGCGGACAAAATTGAGCCAGAGGCATCAGGTTTGGTCGTTCCGGGACCAAAAGTAAATAACGTGTCAAATACATCACTGACAGAGAATGCGAAGGGTAATAAAGGATCTGAAATTGGCACCGGTGCACCCGCGGACAAAGAAGTTAATAACGCCGAAGCTTCTTTTGAGGCGACCACGACGACCACAACAAAATCACCAACCACGACGACCACCACGACGACCACAACACAGGCACCAAGTACTACGACTACAGAGGCGCCAGCTGTGTCGACCACCCGCGCACCGTCACGTCTTCGCGAAATCGACGGCAGCCTCAGCAGCTCTGCGTGGGTGTGTGCCCCGCTGGTGCTCGCCGCATCCGCGCTGGCGTACACCGCTGTGGGCTGAAGAGGTGTGTGCGGGCTGTGCGTGCCAGCACTCAACCGCGGGGATTTGTGCGCGTGTGTTGTGGTTCACTGTATAAAATAAAAGGAAATAATGATCTTGTTTTGCCTCACTTGCTTCTGCTGCCGTGCTGTGTGCTCCGCGTTGTGCCCCGCATCCGCCACGTTGAACGCATCGCGGACACACTCATAAGCATGCGCACTGGAGCCCTGGGTTTGTTTTTCTTTTTTTAGTTATTGTTTTTTAATTATTGTTTTTTATTGCTTTTTAAACTTGTGGTTTGCGGTGTGGTGTGCGAGCTCTGCAATCGTACTGATTCCATCTGTCTCGTGGTGTGTACGCTGCTGCTGGGCTGCTGCTGTTTGTTGCCGGTGCGTGGTTGCGTGACGTGTCTCTCCTTTTGTTTTTGCTCTACGTTGACGGGGAGTTAGTTTGTGCTGAAGGCCACACGCAAGTGACAGGAGTGCTGGCGATGATGACTGGCCGTGTGCTGCTGGTGTGTGCCCTCTGCGTGCTGTGGTGCAGCGTTTCGGCGGTCAATGGTGATGAGTCTGATGAGAATGTGGATTTTTCTTCTGGGAGGTCCGAAGCCCCACAAGGTGGATCATCTGAAGTTATGGATGGAAGAGAAGGTTTGGATCACAAGTCCTGCTCCGTGGAGCCGGGGTCGGAAGGAAATACCGCGGAATGTACGAAGGCGACGACAAACGACACAGATGCCATTTCTACCAATCCGTCATTGCCGTCACACAAGTCCAGTGACCCAAATCCCCAAACAGGCCTACAGCCTCCTGCTCCACCTACCGGTGCTGGTCAGAGTCATCAAACCAACCCGGTGCAAGATGCAGGAGTCACGCGGCAAGTACGGCAAGATGTTGAAGAAGTAAAAACAAAAAAAGGACTTGAAGAGCAGAACAAACAGAAAAACAAAGAAAGTCACGAAAAACAATCGTCACGTGAAGACGCTTCAGTAATAAAAGGAAATCAACTTGTAGGACAAGAAGCAGCGCTACAAGGAGACCCAGCGCAGCAGGAAAGAAAGCAACTGGAAGTAGAGCCAGGACAACCACAACACGAGACCGACGTACAGCACAGAGGATTATCCCAGCATGACCATTTACTTCAAGGCCATGAAGAAGTACAGGAAAAACGACGCCGGGGGGAAGAACAACCGCAACTACCAAAAGCACAAAAAGAAAAGGTGCCGACTGCTTCAACGACAGAGCCAAAGTCAACGCCACAGTCACCGCCACCTGTAAAACCACGGGGCATGCAACAGGAGGGATCCGCCGCCAGTTCATCAGATCCATTGAAAAGGGAAATTCCCTCGGTTTTAACAAAAAGTAAACCAAATGAAACCATTGACCCACCGTTGCCACAATCTTCTGCAGGAGAAGGTGGTGCTGCTGCCGCACTTGGGGCAGACGAGGAAGACGCGAAAATTCGAAAAGATGCCGAATTTCCTGAATCGGCAGCTACAGAAGAAGACCACCAACATAAACATTCCCTCAAAAACGACGGAGAAGCAAAGAAAGAGAAGACCGCCTTTGGTACAAATAACACAGCAATTACAAATGACAGTGACAGTGACAGCAGCACCGCAGGCTCCCACACCTCCCCTCTTTTGCTTCTTCTTCATGTTGCGGCTGCTGCGGTGGTGGCCGGGCCTGCATGAAATTGAGTGCGATGAATGTGGACGAAGGCCTACTGCAACTGAACTGCTTGTGGTGAATATTGGCTGCACTTCCCGTGGACCAACAATCCGCGTGGTGTGCGGGGATCTCCTTTTTGTATTGTTACTATGCTTTTGTGTTGCTGTGTGCGCTGCACCTTCTTGTGTGTGTGCGCACCCTCCGTGAGGGGTGCCGACACGACGGACCGCTCTCGCCGCATGTGCATGCGGTGGAGCCTTGTGTGCCGCTCCTGTTTGCATCTCCCTCTTCCATCTGTGTGTGTTGGTGTTGCGGCAGGGCTGTGTGTGTGTGTGCCTGCTGCCGCGGATTGGAGTGTATGTCGTGCGTGGTGTGCGGCGTACGGTGCATGCCTGGCTGCTGCCCTCTCCTCATGTGGTGTGCCCTCTGTGTGTGTCTGCTGCACCTCTCGTCTCCCCTGTTGCTCTCCATGTCCCTCACTGTGCAGATCAGCTCCACACCACTGAACGACCACACTCACGATGATGATGACGTGCCGTCTGCTGTGCGCCCTGTTGGTGCTTGCCCTGTGCTGCTGCTTCCCGTCCGTGTGCGTGGCACATTCCACGGATGAGACCATTGCTGCTACTCAGGTTGATGATGTAGAAGAGCCCACCAGCTCGAGTTCTTTGTCCTCTGAGTCGCAAGTGGAGGACGATCCCGATGAGGAACCGGGTTCAGATACGGGGTCCGGTGAGGACAGGAAAACAAAAGTGCCAGTGACCCCAGGTTCTTCCGGTGCCGTAGTGCAATCAAATGAGGCGGAAATGCCGGTACAGGAAGGAGAAAAGAAAGGCACGACAGAAGATGAAAATGGTACAACAGCGCCAAAGTCGCAAAGTAAAGGGTCCACTGTGGAACAGGGAGAGGCTGACGTAGGTGGAGGAAAAAGTTTGACAGCTCCGAAACGGCAGTCAGGCGATGTTATCGATACTGTACACGAAGAAGATAGGAGTACGACAGGGCCACAAAGCCGCACTGAAACATCCGCAGACCAAACAGATCAAGATGTCAACGATGCTGCCCAGACGACCACTACCACAACAGAGGCACCAACAACAACCACCACCACTACAGAGGCGCCAGCCACTACTACGACCACCAGCGCACCGTCACGTCTTCGCGAAATGGACGGCAGCCTCAGCAGCTCTGCGTGGGTGTGTGCCCCGCTGGTGCTCGCCGCATCCGCGCTGGCGTACACCACTCTGGGCTGAAGAGGTGTGTGCGGGCTGTGCGTGCCAGCACTCAACCGCGGGGATTTGTGCGCGTGTGTTGTGGTTCACTGCATAAAATAAGAGGAAATAATGATTGTGTTTTGCTTCACTTGCTTCCGCTGCCGTGCTGTGTGCTCCGCGTTGTGCACCGCATCCGCCACGTTGAACGCATCGCGGACACACTCATATGCATGCGCACTGGAGCCCTGGGTTTGTTTTCTTTTTTAATTATTGTTTTTTATTGCTTTTTAATTATTGCTTTTTAAACTTGTGGTTTGCGGTGCGGTGTGCGAGCTCTGCAGTCGTACTGACTCCATCTGTCTCGTGGTGTGTGCGCTGCTGCTGCTGGGGTGCTGCCATTTGTTGCTGTGTGTGGTGTAGCGGCTGTGTCTATCTTTGTTTTTCTCGTGCTATCGCAGGTTGGCTCCGCAGCGTTAGGCGACTCCACTGTTTGTGATGATGACTGGCCGTGTGCTCTGCGTCCTGTTGGCTCCTGCAGTGATGCGCAGCTGCTCGTGCGTGTGAGTGAGGGCTGCTGCGACGGGGTGCGTGTGCGGCCGCGGGTGATGGCGCGGTGACTGCTGGGCACGCGCGGGGTGTGATGGCTGCGGAAGGTGGACCCGTGGCCGGTGGCTCTGGACGAAAGGGGAATGTGAACTCTGAGGACAATAGCAATCAGGAAGACGAGGAGGGTGGGGGAAACACCGTGGGTGAGGACCCCAATCCCACCTCGGGAGGAGCACTCACTGCTCCGACGAGGCAGGACCAATCCAGCAGCGACCCACTGCGAAGTGGCACTTGCAATCCGTCCGGCACTGGCAGCGCGTCTGCTGCTCGGATGCGTGCAAGTGGACCGGAGTCTTTGGGCGGAGGGCACGCCGCAGGCACAACATCCCCACGCTCCGACGCATCTCAGCAGGCAGCGGGTGGAGTTTATGCTGGTGGCGGGAGGACCTCCCAGGGCAATCGGGCTTCGGAACAAACCGTCACGGGACAGTCACAGGTGCCAGGGACGGCGAAGGAAGCACCGCAAGGCGATGAAGGAGGAGAACCCGGAGCGCAACACGAGGCCGACCAAACCACAAAAATGACTGTGGTGGCCTCTTGCGCAAAAACAGCGGTGGAAGAGGAGAGCCGCCAGCGGGATCGCAAGATGCACCACGTCTCTGCAGTGGCGGGAATGCTCATTATTATTATTTTTCCCTGCTCTTACCGACATGTCTAGCCACACGATGTCATCAGTGTGCCGAGGAGGTGGTCGAGTAGCGACATGAGTTTCCTGCTATGAGGCAGCTGCCATTGGGAGAAGCTTTCGGTGCGAAGGTCCTTCTTAATGCCCAGCCGTTGGCGCACAGCCAGAGCGTCTGTACATTCCGGAAGCAGATGGCGAAAGGTTTCATGCGTGTCAACTGGCGTGCCTGTGGAAGTTGGCTGATCCTGCAGTGGCAGAGACCGCTTCCTGGCATTACAGAGCGAGTAGCGGTGAGTTTCTTGGCGAATGGTACTACGCCACTTGTTGGTGAGCTGGGTAGTAAAACATGTCAGCAGATCCGTATGCCATAAAGGTGCGGTTCCATGCTCCGTGTATTGTCCACTTTCCATAGTCTGCGTCGTATACTGATCTGCAGGCTCGTTAGCATGTACTCCGCGATGTCCGTAACAAAACTGCAGGTGCACGGACCAGCCAGCACACGTCAGTGTCAAGAGACGCTGCCAGATCTGATCCTCCGTCCAGTCTGTCTGACTGAGCGGGCCCTTGTTTAGAGCCGCTAGAAGAGACTGACTGTCCGTAACCACAAGCAGGGTTTTACGCCTGTGGCGGATACGAGGAATCATCAGCTTCTCTAGGGCTAGAAGCAGCGCACGTGATTCCGTCCTGTAGCTGCATGGGCGTGCACCGCAGTTTATGCTGGCCTTTTCTATTATCTCTGATGAGTTGAGGGATGAAAGCAGTATTCCAACCCCTGCTGACTTGGGAACGTCGACACCGCCATCGGTCGCAAGTATCCACGAACGATGGCTGTGCAGCGCCAGAGCCTCTTCGCTGACTCTGCGCTTTTCCCTTATCAGCTCTTCTTCGTCCGTTATTGAGTGGTCTATCGGAAGTTCCTCCCCGATGGTGACCCGGAGTGCGGAGGCCGCAAACCAGGGAGGAATGGAGCTGCGAAAGAACCGCTCTTCGCGTGGCGAGCTCTCGGTGATGCCATAGTCCTTTGTGTATGCGTCTACGAAGGCATATAGCTCGTCCCGAGATAATGGCGAGATGCGGAAACCGGCGCGAGGCGGTGGCTCAGGCGGGGGTCTCCGCATCCAGTCCGTCTGACATGCGCGTGTGTTCTCAAATATTGAGAGCCGCGCGCGCAGGCAAAGGACATGGAGCGGCGGCATATTAGCCACCAGCAGTGCGGATTCCGGGTCGACAGTGCTCGGAACTCCGCTGACAATGCGTGCCAGAGTTGCGTACGTCTTCTGCATCTCATTCTTCGCTGAATCCGTCGCTACTGCCCATATGAGCTCGCTGCCATAGCGTAATTTGGAGCACCGTATCCAATGACGAACGTGCGTAGGTCATGTGGAGATGGTCCCGCCTCTTTGTGCGCTATGCAGCGTAGCTGCGATATCCGTTGCGAAGTGGCAGCGCATTGCTTGGTGGCCGCCACATTTAGCGTCAGTCGTGGATCGAGATCCATGCCGAGAAGCTTCGTAGTGTGTGACGACCCAATGGTCATGACTGGGATTTGACATCCAGCCACTACCAGGGGCCACCTTCCTTCACGATCATAATCTGACTCCGTGTGCGTGGATAGTGTGAACCAAGCAGCTTCACACTTTGACGGGTTGATGGCCAGGCCATTTTCCTGACTCCACGCATGCAGTTTTTGAAGAACCATGTTGGCAGTGGGAATGGCGTCTTCCCGGGACTGCCCCTTAACGATAATAGAGAGGTCGTCCGCATACATGTCTGCTGTGACACCCGCAAAGCTGTTCAGCAGATTGAGAAGTGGGTGTGCGTAAAGGGAGAACAAATATGGTCACAGCACGGACCCCTGAGGAACTCCTCGCTGCATGGGACGCCGATCGCTGTGTCTGTGGCCAACTCGTGTCTTCGCGTAGCGACCACATAGAAAGTTTCTAAGCCACCTTCGACAATTCACCCCCGGAATATTAGCCAGCAAGCGACTGAGGACTCGATGATCTACGGAGTCAAAAGCCTTGCTGAAATCAACCAACACCAGCAGGGTCCGATGGGGTCTGTAGTGGAGTTGATTGCCAATACCGCTCTTCTTGGGAAGGCTCACTTGGAAATAGTGATTTCTATTATGCTCCACTTCGTGTGTCAGGTGTGCCAGCTGCATCGTCGTGGTACGCATGCTACGATATGCATACTGGTGGGGGTGCGGCGTCCACACCCAAAGCAATCTCTTCAGTACCATTTTCTCAGCAACCTTACTCACAATGGAAGTAAGGCTGATGGGTCGATAT